>NW_010563227.1:1071-7587 GCF_000687285.1 Phaethon lepturus | reverse complement strand
ACCCAAACTATTCTATGATTCTGTGATACCACAATTTATTGTATCAGGGATATGATTATAATCTACATATCCAAGAAAGACTGTAAAAAAACCAAGGACAAAGAAAAATTCACACTGAGGGAAATACAAAAAGATTAGAATACATAAGCAGAATTAATTGTTCCGAAAGTTTTTCAAAATTAAGTTCTGTTTAACTGCAATGAAAGGACTTGATTCAAAATGCCAGGAGAAACTGACATCAATTAAATGCGTTGCATTTGATCCCAGCTCTACCAAGTAGTCCAAAAATGCCACAGCCCTGGGCCTGACTCATAGCCAGGGCTTTGGTGTCACCTGCAGAACAGAGGAAGGAGGCGAAAATCTGTCAAATTTGTCAGTGGCTCCTGAAAATAGGGAAAACCTGCTGCCCAACAGGACAACTTTTTAGATTTTTCTTGTAACAGGGCAGGAAATCTGGTCCTTTATGTTTACTCTATGACTTTTACATCCTCCTACCTTCAAAACCTTTGTAAATGATCCCACACCATGGCACAGGCATTAATCAGAAAAGCGTTACTCTTTGAGATGAAAATATAAGTGCTCTCTGCCCCTTACCTGCAAAAATTCTTTAATCATCCAGTCTTATTCAAATGGTTAGCACACCAATTAACACCATCTTAGCCAAAATCTGCAAGTCCTGGCTTTCAAAGGCCAGCTTGTCATTTAATGTGAAATCAGCGAGCCCTCCAGTGGCTATTTTAAACCTTACATTGTCACAATAAGCATACGAAAAACTATTTGTATATATGTGGTATATTCAGATGCCATCCAATTTCATTTGAATTCAGCCATCTTCTACTACTCTAATAAAAAAAACATTTTGTAGCAACCTATTAAAAGGCTTTATAATACTTGCAAACAGATGTATGTTCAGCTCACATAAATTTGCTCTCCCTCCTGTGCATGTGCAAAATTTACAAATAATTAATTTTAAATATTTGAGTAACTTCACAGAAATCAGTGCGGAATATTTACCTAGGGGGAGGGTAGAAAAAAAAGTCTAGCATTGGGCTCAAAATCCTAGCCTATAATCCTGTAGTATATAAATTCTACCTCTGGAAACTACAAACAACTGGGACAATGAATAAATCATTCACAGGCTCTTTCAATACAAAACCCAGGATGTGGCAGATTTAACATAAACAAAAGATGCTTAAAGAAACTCTCATAAAGAAACTTGTTCAGCCATGGAACTCCTTGCAACAAGATACTGTGGGGACGAGAGATTTGGCCCAAAGATGAATGGAAAACTAATGAAACAAAAATCCACGTGGGCCTGTTATTTGCAAAGAAATCCCTCATCAGTAATCCCTAGAGTCTGAAAGTAATCTGGGAATGTATGATCACATACTTCTCCAACTCTTACACTCCTCCATCATAGAAGGCATCCATTATAGAAAGCTCCAGAAATAGGTTTGGCTAAAAAGACCTTTCCTCAGGTCTAGCACTGACATTTTTAAGTTTAAATAAAACCTTTACTGAAACTATTTAACCACTGTGTCAAAAATAGACAGTAACTGAAGAACTCTTGAGACTCCACCGCAGATTTTTTGCCATTGGTCCACTTTGAGATACTGCCACATTGCACAGCCTATGGGAAAAATGTGAGCAGGATTGTGCCTCATTTGACAGCATCCTCTTGTGCTTGACTCTCCAGTCATTATACGGTATCATCCTGAATTTGTTATATGAGCATTGGTTGCTATGGAAATCATCTGCTAAATTCAGCATTATTGATTTTGTTTAACGTGGGAATACTTCAGTGTGTCTCCTTTTCAGAGCTGAGCTATAGTCTTCAGACAAGGTTCTGATCACTCCTTTCACAAGAAAATCCATAGAAAGAGAGTTATGAGAGAATTAAATCTCAAACAACACAGAGCAATGCTAGCCTCCAAGCTCTGCAAGGATCTGAAAGGATGGCAGACATTCTGTATCTCTACTCCCACTCTGCAAGCTGGGCTCTTCTATGACTTGGGAGTAATTTATTCAAGAACACCTTTAAAAAGCAGTTCTTGAACCAGCGCAGGTACTAGAAGGAGCAGGCATCATAATTGGCTCTATTTCTCAAGCCAATTTATCCTCTCTCAGATGGAAATCCTCAGTAATTCACACAGATTATTTTCAACACTTACACTAGCTTATTTACAGACCACTAAACCATCAAAACACAGCGTCATCCTTTAGTCTCTGCACGACCTGGTTCACATTTTTGTGTGAACTGAAAAACAAAATAAAAATAACCCATTTTCTTCATTAACTGAGGGGAGGTTAATTAGCACACAAACAACTCCACGATTGTGAAAATGTTTTTCAAATTGAGTAAGTATCTAAATTGAGGTAACTAATTTTGAAGATCAAGTTTGCAAATACAAATATTGTTAATATTACACATATGAGTAGCCTGATTAAGCACCTGTAGGATTGGTAATTTGAAGATTACTGGGGTTGTGAAATACTAGGCAAATACCATATGAAGTCAGAAAATAAAATTACAGTCAAATAAAAAGTTAGTTTACTGAATATCAGAAGTGAGACTGATTTTCTACTGACTTGTGGTTTGTGAAAGATTACTGTCTCAGAAGGTACACAGACCCAAGGCTGAAGGATATTTACCACTGAGGCATTTATTTAAAGTCTTTTTTCCCATGCAGATTCTTTGGTGTCTAGTAAGGTTTTACTATAATGTTGTCCCCCATCAGAGTGCTTCTGCTCTGTCTGGCCACCTGTTATCATGAAACCTGAAACAATTTATTAACTTTTCTGTTAAGTTTGACCAAACCAGTCAATAGACCAAAAGCTAATTGAGGATCAAAACCAATGGAGAGTACACTTGTGTAAGCCTTGTTTCCACAGGAAACACTAAAAATATAAAAGCACAGATAACGGTTCACCTATGTATGTTATGAGTGTGATTCACACTCAAATTATTCAAAAATTATTCACTATGTATATGATTATGACTCATGAAGACAGTACAAAAGGTTTCTTAACTGTGTGATCTTGCTGTTCTATTCAGGAAAATACATTCAAGTATCTGACATTAGTGTTTTATAAGGACATGTTTGAAAACAGAACTGCAGTAAAAGTACATCTAACTTTGATTTTTCAAATATCTCATAGAACTGAACAGAAAAAGAGAGAGAGAGAACTGTAATGAGAAATTGCTATGCACATCACAGATGGGAAACTTTGCATCTTCCCCTTCTGTCAAAAAACACCGAAAATATTTTTATCTACCACAACTTACATCCTGGATTCTGTATATGCAATAGTAAGGTGCACATGGGCCTTTCATTATGACAGATTTATATTTATCATAGCCCACATAACTCTGTGGATGGCCTTGGTCACAAGCAACAGGTTACACAGAGGATTTAAATGTGCTCCTGTCTAGCTACAGGAAATCATCCAAAAATCCCCAAGTTCATAGTCCATCTTTAGACCTGAAGAGGCTCTATGCCAACTACAGTCACGCTGTTCTCATTCAGAATGCAGATTACTGCTGCTCAAAATTATACGTGCCTGTGTAACAGCTAGAGAAGAGAGAGAGAGAAGCTCAAGAATATTCTCTTCTTGCTTTTGCCATTTTAAAATTGTATCTTGTGTTTCAGCAGCAAGAGCTAATTGTACAGGGCTTTGAGCAGGAGCATGCTTTCCAGCTGAGCAGCTCACGTAAGAGCCCTATGGCCCTGAGGCTACGCAGAACCCTTTTCAGTCTGTGCTATGGCAAACTTCTTCGATATATGCTTTGATATATGCCTTCAGCATGCTGAGGCATGAGTGTATGGTTAAGAGCTTCTCGGCAGCTTTTCTATTCAGTAAATCTAAGTATTTGTGATTCCATTCACTTCTGACCTGGTTCAGAAGCCTCAGAGTCAGCATCTGTATCCACCACCCAATAATCTGAACTCCAGCAACTAACTTCTTTGAATATGAAAATGTATTAGGATTCAAATTGAAAGGTAATTCTAGAACACTGAGGGGAAAAAAAAAAGAAAAAAAAAGAAAATGCTTTTGTTCTACAGCTTAATACTGGCAAAAGTTACAATGGGAAGGCATAACTGACACAGCCATACAAAGCAGGCCTCAAAGAAATCACTGATCAGAGACAGGATCAGTTGGACCTACAACATTCCTGCACGATTTATTTTCTAAAATGTTCTTCAAAATGTTCTCATTCCAGTCCTTAGATAATTAAATTAGGTACTGGTGGGAAATGTTTCCTAAGGCCTACCCCAAAGCTGCCTTGACAAAGTTTAAGCATTTTTGATCTCTCCACATTGGACACAGAACAGTTTATTCCCTTCTTTGCAGTGTGGCTGTCACAGCCTTTGCGTAGAATAATATTCTGAAGAAAATGCTGAAAAGCCCTGTTTCACACAGTATCATGCTGCGTGGCTGAGATTGGAAAGGACCTCTGGAGGTCACCTGGTCTGACATCCCTGCTCAAGCAGGGCCACCTAGGGCCCGTTGCCCAGGACCGTATCTAGATAGCTTTGGAAGATCTCCAAGGATGGAGACTCTCTGGGGCAACCTCTGCCAGTGCCCCATCACCCTCACAGTAGACAAGTGTTTCCTGATGTTCAGGAGGAACATCCCATGTTTCAGTTTGTGCCCACTGCTGCTGGTCCTGTCACTGGACACCACTGGAAAAAGCCTGTCTCCATCTTCTTTGTACCCTGTCTTCAGGATTTTACATACATTGAAAAGGACCCCCAAGAGCCCTCTCGCCTCTAGGCTGAACAGTCACAGCTCTCAGCCTTTCCTCATAGGAGAGATGCTCCAGTCCCTTCACCATCTTTGTGGTCCTTTGCCAGACTCTCTTGAGTAGGTCTCTGTCTCTTTCCTGTACACCCATCTCTCTCTTGGACTGAGGAGCCCAAAACAGGGCACAGTACTCCAGCAGTGGCCTCACCAGTGCTGAATGGAGGGGAAGGATCACCTCCATTCACCTGCAGGCAACTCCTCCTAATACAGCCCAGGATACCATTAGCCTTCTTTGCTGCAAGGACACATGGCTGGCTCACATCCAACTTGGTGTCCACCAGGACCCCCATGTCCTTTTCTGCAAAGCTGATCTCCAGCTGGGTGGTTCCCACCATGCACTGGTGCCTGCGGTTGTCCCTCCCCAGGTGCAGGGCTTTGCACTTCCCCTTGTTCAACTTCATGAGGTTCCTCTCAGCCTATTTCTGCAGCCCCCTGACCTGGCAGCACAACCCTCCATTTTATCAGCCATTCCTCCCAGTTACGTGTCATCTGAAAACTTGCTGAGGGTATGCTCTGCCCCATTGTGCAGATCAATGATGAAGATGTTGAAGAGGATCAGACCCAGTATCAATCCCTGGGTTACACCACTAGTTAATGCCCTCAGACTAGACTATGCGCCACTGATCACCACCCTCTGGGCCCCATTATTCACCCCACTGCACATCCAGATCAACAGCTTCTCTGTGAAGATGTTACGGGAGGCGATGTCAAAAGCCTTACCGAACTCTAGGTAGACAATAACCAATACTCTCTCCCTGGCTCTGCCAGGCCATTTCATCATAACAGTTTTAAAAAGTTGGTCAAACATGACTTCCCTTTGGTGAATCCATACTGACTATATCTGATACTCTTCTTGTCAATCATGTGCCTGGAAATGATTATCAAGCTTAACCATTTAACAAGCTTATTACTTTATTTCAGTAATTTTACAAATTATATCCCTATCTTTAAGGTTTTCGTTTTAGGTAAGAGATACCAAATTAACAGTCGAACTTAACAAATTCCTGGTACTGTTGCATTATTTATCATTCACCGATGTTTTTAAATCTTGTCAGGTAAAAGAAATGATGAAAGAAGTTGAATGTGCACTCTGGTACTAAATAAGACCTCCTAACCCCAGATTACTAAAACCAGTGTGTCAGTTTTGTTAGCTTTACCATTTGCCTGACAAATACAGTTGTTCAATCCTGAGGAACAAGATTTTCAAAATAATTTGAGGGATCTCAAAGAGAACTGGATTCATATCTGCCTAAGAATCCTTTTAATCCCCTTCAAAGTTACAATTCGGTACAAGTATTTGCAATAGAAGGAAAAGTTGCTTTAAAGGGCCTACAGGCTTTCACTTCCAAGTGAACTCAAAGGAGACTTACACATAGGCTTCCATAAAGATCAATTTTCTCTCATGTTCAATACGCATGAGATAAGCTGAAAGGTTATAAAGAAGGCACATAGATGAAACATCTTCCGTCCAGCAGAACCCCTTTGTCATGGTGGTTTGATCTTTTTTTTCCGTTATTACACAATGCCATTCTTAACAGAAATTATTATGTATACTCTGCCTTAATAAACACACCCTCTGCCTTAAATATTCAAAAATAGCAGTTGTGCTGCCTGAAACTAAACTAAAAAAAACACATATTCTGTTTTGAATAATCCAACCAATACCTTAGAAAGCTTGCAGGTGATTTATACTTGTACAGTTATACTGGA
>NW_010563227.1:0-1040 GCF_000687285.1 Phaethon lepturus | reverse complement strand
AGGATCTTTGTTAACGAATGAAATTTCACACATTTAACTACACTAGTACAAAAATACTGACTTCATTTTGCCTGTAAATGACCTGTGTCAACATGGCCTAAGATTCAGTCCAGTTAAGAGAAAAATATTACTGCTGGTTTATGATAAGCACTCCTTTTAACAGTTACAAGGCATGAACTGGCTTAAACATTAGCATTTAAGACATCAGGCTACAGTGCCAGTAAAAACAATGCTGCTAAAAACAATGATCCCTAACCCAGGCATGTGTGTCAGAACTTGTGCATCACATGACTTCAATTTTTTTTTTTCCCCTCATAACAGTTTTCAGACAGATCTATTACATGATCAGATGCAACACCTGCATTTCTGGTAGCCCCATGTTGTGGTTTACAGGACACACCATGAAAGCAGAAAATTAAACCAGTCTTCTTTTACTGCAGAGGCCTAACAAGGACAAGAAACAGCAGCATGGCATAAGCAGGGGACACAAAACATGGAGAAAGCAATGGCAAGATCACCCTCCGTGGCAACATTCCCACTAAGCTTATTGCACCTCATCATCTCACAGGGCACCTACACCGAAGAAATGCAACCAGAGTTGAGGAAAGCGCAGAATTCAGCATTTACCTACTGAGGAAGCCTGATGCCAAAAATGACATTCAAATCTTAGGAACTGCAGTGCCTCTTATCAAGTCCTGACAAGTTGCCACTCATGTTTTACCACTGAAGTACTTCCTGTGCTGTTTTGCTGGGTAAGAATGTTTCTAAGCTGAAGTCTGGTCCACAGGCCCCACGCAGCTCTGAACACACCAGCACCCCAACTTTCTTTTCTGTTTGCACTCCGAGCAAGTAGCAGGTCAAGTACTACACATACGACAAGCCTTTCCAGTCGGGGGAGCAGCCGTGCTTGTGAAATAGCCATAGTCCAGCATACCACTAGTTCACAAACCCTACCCAGCCCCAGAGTATGCAATGCAGAAGCGGCACCAGCATACATTTAACCTAAGCCTGAACCTTTAAGAGGCCAGAGGCGGCTCCCG
>NW_010563226.1:0-9818 GCF_000687285.1 Phaethon lepturus | reverse complement strand
TGGCGTCAGTTGCACTCCATCAGCTGCGAGCTTGTGCAGTTCCTATAACTATCCTGAGGCTCAAGCTAATGATTTATAAAGCGTGAGATAATATGAAAATATGATTCTGAGAAATCACCAACATGACAGCCACAGAGGCTGCTAGGTCCTTTTTTTCCTCATTGATACACATTCACGGCCTCTGTGGCCACGCTGAGATGTAATCTGTTTAAAGATCCACCAAAGTTAAACCAGAATAGATATGTTAATGCTTGCCAATATAAATTGAAAATTTAACAAAAAATAAAAACTTGGGATTTTTTCCTACCTGGAGGAACTAACAGGATTATGCGCAAGGTAGATCAGAGCAGATTTATGCTCTCGCTTGTTCACTAGACTAAATATCCACAAGGAATTGGGTCTGAAGGTTCAAGCTGAGCCCTCACCCCCAGGAAACCACAATTCAGGCAGTAGAGCGATAAAAACAGCAAATAAAGGCCCATTTTGGCCACAGCGATGCTATGTAACCTCTTTGCCATTATGGAAGCGAACTTTTTTCTTAAGCTTGCAATGCAGGCCGTGCCAGCGAGGGTAACCCCCAAACAGCCGGCTTTTCCCATCCATTACAGCAAGGGTGATGTTCCTGAGTGAAAGGACCAGAGAGCCTGTAAACATGTAATCAAACCAGCCTTTACGTTCGTTCAATTCAGCTCCTAGCTGAATTGCATTCAACTGTTGCCACTGGCTACACCAGTATGAACCGTTTCAAAATGGATTTCAGTTGTTAGAGTAGAATTTAAACTTCAAATATATTTTCTTCCCATTGACTTTTAACATTACATTAACTTACTGAGAGGTTTTTTGCATTGCCAGCTAGACATAGGGTTTTTTAAATGAACAATTTATGCGCATTCTAATATTTGCTCTATCATGTTGGACTTCCACAATGAGAGCATACTTTTGAAGCCTGAAAAAAACTTCTCATTGCCTGCTTGTACATCTAAAATTACCCATTCAGTTCTTGACAGCACTCAAGATGGCATGTTTATGATATTCCCTGTAGCTTTATAGGCTTTGGTTCTCCTAGAAACTTCACACCTATACTAACAAATACAGAACTGGCCCATAAGAAGTGTGGAGCAGTTAAGTAGTTGTCATGGTTTAACCCCAGCTGGCAACTAAGCACCACCAGTGGGATGGGGGAGAGAATCGGAAAAGTGAGAAAACTCGTGGGTTGAGATAAAGTCAGTTCAACAGGCAAAGCAAAAGCCGCGCACACAAGCAAAGCAAAACAAGGAATTCATCCACCACTCCCCATGGGCAGGCGGGTGTTCAGCCATCTCCAGGGAAGCTGGGCTCCATCACGCGTAATCGTTACTTGGGAAGACAGACGCCGTCACTCCAAACGTCCCCCCACCCCTCCCTTCTTCTTTGCCCCAGCTTTATATACTGAGCATGATGCCATATGGTATGGAATATCCTTTTGGTCAGTTGGGGTCAGCTGTCCCAGCTGTGTCCCTTCTCAACTACTTGTGCACCCCCAGCCTGGTCACTATTTGGGTGGGGTGAGAAGCAGAAAAGGCCTTGACTGTGTGTAAGCTCTGCTCAGCAATAATGGAAACATCCCTGTATTATCAACACTGTTTCCAGCACAAATCCAAAACACAGCCCTGTACTAGATACTATGAAGGAAATAACTCTATCACAGCCAAAACCAGCACAGTAGTGCATATTTAAAAACAAAAATCTTTCCCTTTTTGAAAATCCTCACACCTCAAGATGTTTCAGTTGGTCCTTTGCAGTTCAGGTGTGTCGGGGCACAGCGGGGGCACCTCTTGCCTTGGGCATCTTCTGACAACGGGGTGATAGTTAGAGCATCATTCTATGAATGAGAAAAAGATAGTGTTGTCAAACTGACTTTTTTTGTTAACCACTACAGTTTCAACAAAATTGCAGTTGGTATTTTACTCAGCACTGTAAGAGACATCCTTGACAAGCTGTTCATACAAAAAACAATTGTCACCATCTTTATAAATTTATTATAATTTTGATGCTTTAAATCCAGGATGTTTCTGCAAGGCAAAACTTGTAGATGAAACCAGGTTCTGGCAAAAACAGCAAGTTCTGATAGCAGCTTAAACAAACTGAGCATTAGCACATCCAGGTGGTAGGACAACTAAAGACTGCATTTGTAATTTTAGTTTTGAAAAGTATACAAGTGCTATTTTTCCTTAGGTACATATCTAGCTCTCAAAATTGTAGCCAAAGCTGCAGTTTCCTTAGCAGTTCTCCAGTTATAGTGTTTGGGCACATTAGCACTATGTTTTATTACATTTAGACTCCCAGTGAGCATACAGAGCCCAGCTTCCCCAAGTACAAGAATAAAATCTTTCTTAGGCCCCGCTGTCTTCAGAAGCTTTTCCAGTGAGTAAATTTTATTTCCGTTTCATTCTGAAGCTGTTTTCCAGAGACAGAAGTTGCTCCCTGCATTGTATGTGGCAGGAGAAGCCACCCAGTGAGTGAATCTCTTGATTTAAGTGAAATTCAGAAAAACAAGGAGGATCCGAGAGACATCCTATCTGACAATAAAACTCTGTTGATCTGCCACAAAAGCCTGGATGCCATGTACCTTTGCTGTGGAACCTTGTAAGGGAGTACCGGGGCATAACAACAGTTCTGGGCTCAAAGAGACTGAGCCGGCTTAAGAGCGACAAATTTAGATCCTGCAGAGCAGAAGGATCTACACAGGGAAGTAGATCATGTACAAACGGTGCTGGACTGAACGCAGGAGTGCAACGGGCACATGGGCTGCTCCGAGCATCGTGGATGAAACCACGAAGGAGCGGCAGGCTTGTTAAGCTTAAGCAGTCTAAAATAGCAAGGAGAGCTAGGTGAGTTAGAAAATCAGAATCTTCTTCAACTTAACAAACTAGTTCTCTGGGATGAGTCCTTCTCCTGTAAATTAAGATCTCCTTGACTGCGAAGGAATAAATTCCTTCAGGCCATTGGGAAGCTAACGGTGGAACTGTCCAGGAAATGGGGAAGACTGCTTAGGACCATGGCTGGGAGCAGGTGATGCAGTATGAGCCAGTCCACAGCTGTGGCTCACCTTTGGTTTCCCTGACACCTGGGTCCAATTCTTTTTTTCATTAACAAGACCCCAAGACAACACTCCTTTACAGCTCCAATACACAAAATACATTGTACTATCCTAGGACAGCGCATTTGTTTGATCTGGTGCTGGTAAGAGCCGTTGGCACCAAGTAGGTAAGCAACAGCAGCATTTGGTCCCCAGTCAAGTACCATGCCACAGCCAGTGCTGAGGAGGTATCAAGATCATAGAGTCTTTGGGTTGTAAGGGACCTTTAAAGTTCATCTAGTCCAACGCCCCTGCCATAAGCAACTAGATCAGGTTGCTCAGACCAACCTGACCTGGAATGTTTCCAGCAATGAGGCATCTACCACCTCTCTGGACAACCTGTGCCAGTGCTTCACCACCCTCAGTGTGAAAAATTTCTTCCTTACACCTAGTCGAAATCTACTCTCTTGTAGTTTAAAACCATGCCCCCTTGTCCTATTGCAACAGGAATGCAATAAAATGCTAAGAAGTCAGTCCCCATCTTTCTTATAAGCCCCCTTTTTAGGTACTGGAAGGCTACAAGAAGGTGTCCCCAGAGCCTTCTCTTCTCCAGGCTGAAGAAGCCCAACTCTCTCAGTCTGTCCTCACAGGAGAGGTGTTCCACCCCTCTGATCATTTTTGTGGCCCTTCTCTGGACCTGCTCCAACAGGTCCATGTCTTTCCTGTGCTGAGGGCTCCAGGGCTGGATGCAGGACTCCAGGTGGGGTCTCACCAGAGCGGAGTAGAGGGGCAGAATCACCTCCCTCCACCTGCTGGCCACGCTTTTTTGGATGCAGCCCAGGATACGGTTGGCTTTCTGGTCTGCGAGCACACGTTTCCCACTCACGTCCAGCTTCTCATCCACCAGTACCCCCAAGTCCTTCCCGGCAGGGCTACTCTCAATCCCTTCATCCCTCAGCCTGTTTTGATACTGGGGGTTGCCCCAACCCGGGTGCAGGACCCTGCACTTGGCCTTGTCAAACCTCATGAGGTTCACATGGGCCAACTTGTGGACCTTGTGCGGGTCCCTCTGGATGGCATCCCATCCCTCAGGCACATCAACCGCACCACTCAGCTTGGTGTCATCTGCAAACATGCTGAGAGTGCACTCGATCCCACTATGTCATTGATGAAGATGTGAAAAAGTACTGGCTCCTCCAGTCCCCATCTTGCAGTCCAAGATGTGTGGCCTAGAGAAAATCCTGTTCGGGGGCACCCAAGGGCCAGGATAAATCCTGAAATTAAAAACAAACAAACAAACCAAAACCCCATGCAAGACTGAAAATGCCAAACCGGTTAAAAGCGAGACAGAACAAGCTTCAACCAGAGATCCAAAGCATGCCACCTCCCACAGCAGTGGCCGAAATGAACGGCGGTCTCCAAGCACGTGTTTTGGTCTGTGCTTGTGCCCACGCTGCACTCGGAGGCTTTCTTCCCACCTCTCCTGCTGCCCGAGGAGGAAAGGCAGGCTCCAGCTGCAGCTCCAGCCCCTGCAGCTCAGTCCCTGCGGTGCGGGGGGACAGACCATTCAGAGCCCTTATCGCGTGATTGTCTAAGCGACCAACACCAAGCGCAGCGATTTACCGGAATGGTCAGGGTTTTTTGGGTGTGGGGGCTTTTCTGTTTGTTTCCATCCGCACCCCTGTGCCACACGATTTATTCCAAATAAAATTCTTCTTTGCACCTGATAGGGCAGCAGTGTTTATTTTGGTACTCGCAGCACACAGTGCAAGCCTTGTCCCCAGGCCTGCCGAAACAACCGCGGGGAGCTGGTGAGCTCCTGACGCTGCTGTTGGCGTGCACACACACATACACACATACACACCACACACACCTCCCCACCTACACCCACCCACAGGTCCAGTGACAACTGCTGGGCAACTACCTTCCCCAGTTGTTCTTGTAATTACGGTGCAGGTTGTGGCTCACTAGAATTGCGTACGGGTTGTTCTTTGTTACTAGTTTTCCTCCTTTCTGTCAATGTCCTTCCAGAATGGAAATCCCAGTTCTGCAGCATAACAGAATATTATGGTTAGAGTTGGGGGCTTGTTGGTGTTGGGGTTTTTTTGGGGTTTTTTTTTTGTTTACTCTATGGTCAAATACTAAAACCGTACCTGATGGGATTTTGTTGGTTACTCCATGAAAAAAAAAAGCGCTGTCAGTAGCCACAGTAACTTAGAATTATAAATTAGAAATGCACATACTCACCCTTTTTTTTTTTTTTTTTAAACTCAAGGCCTGAAAAGCAAACCCACGTATTGTTACCCAAACACCTCAATTTTAGCAGTTTCAGGTAAGAAATTAATGCACTCATTCAGAGGAAGGTAAACACTGCTAACATCTGCCTGCTCACCAGAACCTGACACCTGGTTTTGTTCGGTCTCTTGTGTTGAGGGCCACCATTCCCATTACAGGTGCCTGCTGAAAGCCTGGGAGAAGGGAAATCATCAGCAAGGTAGAAAGAAAATACAGAATGCTGCTATGAAATCTGCTTTTTCAGCCATGTCACTCCGCTGGTGGGACCCAGTGGTTTGTTCCACTCCCTGCAGCAGCGCCAAGCCATGCCGACCACACCAAACCAAACTCCTGGCTGTAGGTAGAGTATTGCCTTGGTGACCACCTACCAGCAAAAAGGTTTGCCAAACCTCATGGTAGAGAAGCGAAGTTTAGAAATTAGTTATAAAAGGTTGAAAAGGGACTTTGAAGTGAGCCAGGCAGAACAGAAAGCTTCAGTATCTTGTCAAGAACAATAAAATTACAAGATCCATTTCAAATTCGTTCTTCAAATACAGGCAATTGCTCATCTGTGAAGAAATCTTGCTGGTTTCCCCCCGTTTCTCTGCACTTGCTAACGAGGTTACAGTGCCATCTCCTGGAAGACAATAAGTTGCTGGAATTGCTCCTGAAATTTAATTTTCATTTACCTGCGCGCACACAGCCAGCCAGTCCACTAGATTCTCCCATGACAGCGCAACAAGGTGAAGTAACCGGATGGAAAAAACAAAAACAACCCGTATTAACCTTTTTGTTCTCAGTAGACATACTGTAAATGGTTATAATGAACATTGGGAAAGAACAGAGAGGTTGATTTTTTAGCTATATCCTAACTGCTTGAGAGCAATCACTTCTGCTCCATTTTTAAGAGGCAACAGCAGATTCACAATTATAGAACCAGCACCAGGAGAGCACAGTCCTGCTCAAACGGATCTGGCCATTCACTGATCCAAAGAGACATTTTAAAGGGTTTCTGGTTCAAGTCAGAAAGTATAAAACCAGAGGGTCCGAAAGGCAAATACTACGATGAAATTAAAATACCACCAACAAATTATAAATTAGATTTCATTTCCTTACTAAAGGCCGAGAAATTCATAGTAATAAAATCACTGTCACATAAAAATGTTCTTATCAGAATTAGTTTTAGCTTTTTAAAATAAAATATTACTACAGGGTTTTATTTAACACAGCATTGGAAAAATATCAAAGAATTGTCTTTTTTTCAGATGACTGAAACAATTTTCACAAATACGATACTGATTACTTGCATCTAGGAAGAACTGTAGCTTCAAAAAGTTAGAACATTGAAAGACTGAAAAAACCAAACACTCACGCATTCTCAGATACACGGGTATACATACACACAGATATCTAGTAGAGATCTTAGTGTGTTAGAGAGCCACTTGAAAGAATAGAAAACACAGCTGCAGCTACAATATAATGTTAATATTCTTAATCCTGCAGCTATATATAACATTAATACTCTTAGGTACTTTGTTATATGCACGGTGCATTCTGAAAACTTCATTATGTGGCATAAAGAATGTACTTTTATTAGCTGTGGTTACTACTGAAGTTATCATGAACAAACAATATATGTTCCAAGAGAACGTAACATTATTTGTGTATTATCCCACTGAGTGGGATTGTAACCAGCGTGCTTGTTACCACACCCAACTGTACAGCTGTCAGAGGAAAAATACAGGGTTAAAATACCTCAGTTATGTAAAACTACTTTTCTTTCATTAAAAGGTTTCAGGGCTTGGTGTTTAAGGCTTTTTCTGAAAAAAACACATAACCAGGCAAAATTATATTTATTTTTATGGTCTAATCAATGTAATGTAATAGTCTTGGGACATCACGTCTCCCTGCGGCAAAATCGTAGTACCTGCAGTCACTAAAATTTTATTCATAAACCCCTGCCAAATGGGTAAGTTGGGGCCACAGAAATCCTTGCACACAATGCAGCATCTTGCTTTTGAGCACAAAAATAACCTTCAGCACTGTACTGTATCTACCAACATACAATACTGTGTTTACTGATAGAGCGAGGCAGAAATATTTGGATTTTTCTTCATCAAAGGCCATTGATGAGCAATGGAGACAGACTTCGCTGTGAATTGACTCTTCTTCAGCCACACAATCAACCAGCTGCAGCAACAGATTCATCAGAGATGCTTCTGATGCTGCTCTCAGATACTGTACTTTTAATAAACCTATATCCACCGCTTTGTCAAAGAAATATCTGGACTGCGAAATGGAGTGCATTAACTATGACATGTTTGTAGTCAAACATACTATTCTGTATGCAGCCCTGATGTTTCCTGGGGCTCCCGTTTCTGTAAGATTAGCTTTGTCAGAAACAAATTCCTTTTTTATTGCTATAGGCTGACCTCTGGATAAAACTACAGAAAAGTATGAAAGATTTAATCAAAGTGAGCAAGACTGGAGTTGTAGTGACATAAAGCACAAACATTAATGATAGAAGACTTCATCTGTTTACAATCCTAGAGTGCACGTGTTTGAACACTTTTCTTGTAAACAAACAGTAGAGCAGCACAGAAACAATGGGGTGACATTTAAGGCTAACTTTGCAAATAGATACTTGTATCTCGCAGCGTATCCTTTGCCTTTTCAAAGCACTATCCAGAGAGATTGCTCCTCCATGTGTTCAAGTATTAGTTGTGGTCTACAACAGCGGCAGGTCACTGAGAAGAGAGAGTGGTCTCCTTGAAAGCCCATTTAAACAGGTTGCTAAGTAAGTCTGTGAATTTCTGTGAATTTTTTTTTTAAATCATAAGCATTCTTGATTTCAAATCACTTCTATCCACTATATCATGTTAAAACTCAAATAAAGGAGATACCAGAGTAAACATTCTCCCACTTGCTTTTTACCACTTCCAAAGGCAAGAGATAGAACGAACATCTGACTCAATTCCTGCAGAATGTTTTAACTGATCCTGGGATTTGTGCATTATGGTTGCTTGCATTACTTCATTAGTTGACATAGCAGCATTTTAAATTTTCCTTTGCTGGAAATAAATTTAATTTATTGGAATGATTAGAAGTATTATTAACTCTTAGTTTCAGTTATTAAATGCTGTCAGAGGAATTATTTTAAAGGGTATTATTTAAGGTGTATTCTCCAAGAGGTGATCAGTGAAGCAAGCCAGTTTTTAGAATGAACCTTAAAAATGTAATTGTGCACTTACTAAAATTACAATTAAAAATACATGTCAAAAGTGTATTGCATCCTTACAGCAAATTGGACAGACCTGCAAATGAGCACAACTCCACTATCTCAGGTAAATCAAAGCTCCCTTACACCCACTTACCTGTTGCAATGCGAATTGAATGATGTAGACATGACCAGATTTTTTTTCTGCACCATATTGTCCCCATCTTGCAAGAGCGTATTTTTATCAGCATCCATACTACACACAACTACGAGCCCTTGCTGCACATGTATAACAAGCACGTTGCAAAACGGCTCCCAAGTTCTCTTCTTTCTGTAGTAGAGAACATACCTTGCTTATATGATGTAGCTAAGCACATAAAATGGCATCTGGATCGTGATGGCAGCCTTTGGGTTGCTCTGAAACAGGTCTGACTCTCTTCAATAATTTCTGTACATTTCAAGGAGACATTTGTTCTCTCAACTGCAAGGTCTGATCCCACACATGTAAAAATACAGGATTACACCAGGTCTCTTTGGTTAGCCATACTAAACTTTCCTGGTCCCTGGTGTGCACTCCAAGACAGCAAACAAAAATACTTTGACCAAAGAAAATCCATTATATTCTGCAGTGTTCTTCTTTACCTCCTCCAATAGAAATGCCTAAACCTGCAAATCGACCTTTTTTTCCTCCCCCATCCTTCCATATGTTAAAAGGTACATGGGAAAAACAAATCCAGTCAGTTGGCCAACTTTTTCTGCACTCTTCCCAAACCACCCTTCAAACTCATTCTCCCTTAATCAAAGGGAGCTTGGATAATGCATAAATATTTTGTTGATAGCTAAGCTATGAAAATTCTTGGAGCAATAAATGCCTAATTACACCAGTATCAAGAAAAAAGACCAACAAATACTATTTGCCAAACAGCAATACAACATAGATTCACATTTGTATGAGATAGCCTGCCCTTTCCCTCCCTTTTAGCTTTAAGTTTCCTGAACCAGCCATGTTCAGCCACCTAACAGACCCAAAATCATTCGTTCATGGACAACCAGAAATTTTTACAATTTCAGAAAATTCTTTGTCCCCCTGTGATGACAGCCAACTGTTTCAACCGGAATATGTCTATTCAAACCATTCAAAACATTGTTTTCTCCATGGACAAGTAACCTCTCCTCATTTTTCTTATAAAACTCTACATAGAACAACTGAATGCAAAAGGCTGAAAGCCACACAACCAAATCACAGAATGACAGAATCGCTAAGGTTGG
>NW_010563225.1:1780-2010 GCF_000687285.1 Phaethon lepturus | reverse complement strand
CGCAGCTCTCCCAGGCAGGCTCATCCGGCACTGCACACCCTGGGCAGGATGAGACCCCAGCTCAAGGCAACTGAGCAATGACAGCAGCATGAAGCAGCTCTCCCACCGGCTCCCACCAGCCCAGCGCTCTTGGGACGGGGGGCACAGCCCACTCCTCAGCCAGCCCCACGGCCCCAGTCCGGTCCTTACCGCAGGTACTCCTTGTCGAGCCCCTTGCCAGCGGCCTCGGG
>NW_010563225.1:1162-1605 GCF_000687285.1 Phaethon lepturus | reverse complement strand
AGAGAACTCTGTGCCTGGTGGGCTTATGCCTGGCTGGCCTCTGGGGAGGAAACTGGGGGGGCCGGAAAACCAGCAGGCAAAGAGCCATGGGGAAACGATAGTGCCCCGCAGCCTCCGACCCGTGCCCACCCAGCTCCTGTCCCACCCAGGCCCCATCGACACCAAAACCATCACTGCGGCGGCGCTTAGGGGACGATCCTTGCAGAACTGTTTCCACCAACAGAAATGCCCCTTTGCTAAGGCCACGTCTCTCCACTCGAGGAACTGGTACCAGTTAGACTGGCCAAACGCTGCTTCTTTTTACAAGGGTGAATTGTGTCCATGTGAGCCTCCACAGCCGCTCTGGGGAAGAGATTTCACCGTAGACCAGAGCTGAGGAAGAGGAATGGCATGAAACCAGAGGGATGTGAACATGGAGGGAGCACGGGGAGCAGGTGAGCGGG
>NW_010563225.1:0-1074 GCF_000687285.1 Phaethon lepturus | reverse complement strand
GCCGAGGATGGAAAAGGGGAGGGCAGCATCTCTGCCGCATTGGGTGCAGCTGCTGGCGGCCCCGGGCTGCCCATGGGTGCCTTTGACCCCTGGCCCTCATCCCCCCCACCCCACAGGGCTCAGCAGGCAGCGTTCTGCTGGGGCATCTACAAATCCTGGGGGTCCGCAAGGTCTGAACTCACCCTGTAGGAAAATGGGGAGCACACGTACTGGCTTTGCACTTGGATTTAATCAGCAAAAGATGCCTTTCCCTAAACTATGGTAGCGCTCCTCTTGTTTCCACCATTCACCTTAGTCCCTGGTGCTTTTGGGACCACCTGGATGGTTTCTGCATCCCCAACCTGCGTGGGAGCCCCAGTGACGCTTTGGTGTCAGCCAGGACCTTTTTTTTTCTTCCCTCTGTGCAATCTGGTTCCCCTTCTGCAATCACCAAGTGCCACATTTAGTGTCTGACCTATGCTGGGGATTTACAGCTGACGCAGGCACTCAGGGCTGTGATTGCTCTGCGGGAAGAAGGGTTATGGAGCGAGGAGATGTTGGGGTGGTAGGCCAGCTCATCCAAAAACTTTCCAGTGCCGTGTTGGTCTGAGCACGGATGTCACAACAGCCTCCAGCCAACCTGGAGCTGGTCCCTGCACCCCGGACACCCCCTCCATCAGCAAACGCCATCGGCCACCTCCCTTACATGCATTTTGCTCGGTGCACCTGGGCCTGCTTGCTCCCGTCGTGGCAATGCTCTGTGCAAGGTCATGGCCCCGCACAGGGCAGCGGGGGCCGGGGAGCATCGCTGCTGGTTGCATCTTGTGGACCCAGGAAAATCTGCAGGTGAGTGGCTTTAGGGGATTTGAAGAGGAAGGGTGCACTCTGCATTCATGCATTCGCTGCATGAATTTGCAGCATCCTTCCTCTTCAAACTCCCTAAGGCCAGTCATTAAGAAAGTTATTCTTTATCCCCTCTGTCCCTCCCAGGCCTCAGCTTTTTCCCCAAACCAGGTATACCGAGTCTCTGCGATGCAATATTTGCCATGTTCCATCCCAAAGCAGCTGCCTTTCAGCCCTGTGAGTTAAAAAAAG
>NW_010563224.1:14624-17525 GCF_000687285.1 Phaethon lepturus | reverse complement strand
AGGGATGGGTCTCGGCACAAAGGCTGGGGACCTGCCCACATCTAGAGCAACGCTTGGAGTGGCTTAGGAAGGGGTCCCGGCACCAGGGACCCTGGAAAGCCTCAGGGCTGGAGTGTGCCCAAGGAGAGGGGATGCAGCCCACAGACACTCAGCCCCTCTGTGTGCTCATCTCCTCCTCTGCTGTGCTCAAAGAATGCCTGAGGCACATCCCGGGACAACTCTCCCTTCTAGTCCCATGGCTGGAGCAGGGTCTTCTGCACTTAGGTCCCACCACCCTGTTGGGGTGGGGAAGGTGAAGGGCTTCTCCTGTATGACCCAGGGAGGTCAGTGCCCATATGCCCCTATAGAACCTACCCAGACCACCCTGGCCACTGGCAGAAGCTGAGTTAGGGCCAGACACTTTCTGTCCATCCTGGTGGATCTGCGTCCCACTCCCGCATCCTGGCTCCTGACAAGGCCAGCACCCCAGAAAGGCACCAGTTGGAGCCTGGGGCCAGAGACAGAGCCAGGTCTTGCTGTGCTCAGCTGGGTACACTGGGAATTTACAGGGAAGAAAACTGCGATACCCAGTACCTCTGTCGTCTCCACATCTGGAAGCCTGTGTAGATCACCTGATGGGCATCAGCCACACTGTGGCCACTGTATCAGATGCTGTTCGTGCACCAGAAAGTGCTTGCTGCCACTAACAGAGAAACTGTCCTTAGTGAATGTGCAGAGGTTGTCCTAGTTGGGTATTGTGCTGGGGCATGCAGATGTCATTGGAACAGTGCAGATGGTGAACATGCTCTATGGTCTCATCCCATGGGACCTGTCCCCAAAGTCCCCATCCCCTCTCAAGCTCAGCTCCCAATTGCTCAGGCACTGGGCTTCATATCAGTTCAGCTTGCTGGCCTCCTAAAACACGTCTTATGGAATGGCAGTGGTGGAGGTGGCTCCCACAAAGCGTGCTCTGAAACTCAGCTCATTTTAGAAAGGCCTGGAGCAATGAGATCCTCTTGTAGGACCCACCCTTCGCCTGAAAGCAGGCTCAGGCCTGGACTTGCTCGCCTGCAGTCCTGAAGGCAAAAACTAGAGGAGCGCCAGCTCTCTGGAGAGCCTGAAGATCCCGCAGGAGCTGCCACCATGTTACTCCATGATGACAGCACCTCGGCCAGCTCGGTGTACCCCAGCTGAGACTGGCATCTGTGGCCTGGACACTGTGGCCACTGGAGCTTGCCAGCAGGTGAGGGTCATCTTGCCCTGGGATGAGTTGTGACAGCAAAGACCCTGCTGCCCTAGGGGCCAGACCCCTGAATGAAGAAAGCCTAGTCAAGGGGGTTTGCCCACCAGCCAGATCAATGTGAAGAGACATCCTCAAAGGCTTTGTGTTGGGATGTTGGGATGATCTTCAGCTCTTCTCAGCCAAGATCTTCATCTCTGTAGCTCACCCCATCTTTTCGAGATGGAGGGAGCTCTGCCACCTCCACCCCAAGCAGACCTTTGCCCTGGGGCTCTGGAGGAGAGCACAGCTGACGCAAAAGCATGTCTCGTACTCAGTGGGTGTGCCAGCGGTTTAGCGGGGGTCAGCAGGGCACTGCCATCCCCGTCTCTATGGTAGGGACACACCAGGCAGCTGGAAATCTCTGATGCTCATGGCCAATGACAGGATACATCACTTGGGCTGGCAGGGGCCACCCTGCCCTGCGGCACAGCTGTGCTCTCTGGTGTTGTACTATTCTAGGAGCTCTAGAAGAGGTTGAGCTGGGGGATGTCCCCACCGGCAAAACCATCAACTTCAGAGGCCAACAGGCAGGGAAGGCTGGCAAATACCATACCATACTATACCATATGGTACAGCAGACTGGACATTTCATTATACGTCTTCCATCTCTGCTCACCGACCCCTTAAGCCCTGCCAGAAATAGACACAGGAGGGGTGTGACACTCCTGTCCATTGCCATGGCAGTCCTGACTTCCCTGGCCCACTGCAGAGTGACCCGCTGACTGTGTGATGGTTTCCGTGTCCCTCTCAGGTGCTCTTGTAACATGGTTGGCCATCAGCAGCCCTCATGCTATACCTGGTGCTGGAGGCCAGGAACCCAAGCTCTTCTTGGGGCACTCAGAGATTGCACTCTCCATCCAGGCCTGATGGACGCAATAAAATGCCCAGCAAATGGTTCCCCATGTCTCTGGCCACCCAGGAACGTGGCATTGCAGCAGAGTGCTCAGTTCTGTCTTCCAGCTCCCACCGCTCCCTTGCATCTTCTCTCATGCATTGCGAACACCAGTGATCCTCATCTTCCTTCCCTCTCTACCAACTTGTTCCCCTCTTCCTTCCTCTCCAGTTGCATATGTTCATGTTCTCTGTCAGGGGATGCTGGGGTGCTTCAGCAGGGGAAGGCAGGGAGCTGGGACAGCCTTGCTCATACACATCCATGCTGCAGCAAGGCAGATCAGGCCAGAAGTGTCCCAGCCACACTGGCTTTCGAAATTGTGGCTTTCAAAGAGTAGCTCAATGACCAGTGCCTTGCTGAACTGGGGCTAGAATGTACCCCAAATGGTTTGGTGGGCTCAAACACCTTAATTTACTACCTGGATTCTCAGCAGAAAATTTAAAGCTGAGCTCATGGCCACAGCTGGGTAGAAAGGTGAGCAATAAATGGAGGAAAACAGGGCTACTGGAGACCTCATTGTGAAATGAATCTGCACAAGCTGGAGGAAAGAAAATATCGTCTGGGAGCTGCATGAGTTAACACAGCTCCGTCCCCCACAAGCCACAGCTGCAGTGTCTCCAACAGTCCCCATCCCCATGTGCTCTCATCACCAAGCCTGGAGGAAGCCTTTCCAGGACACGGGGCTTTCAGGACCACAGATACTGATGGTTTGACAGAGACCTTCTGGGTTTGTTTCCACATGGTCTGC
>NW_010563224.1:13767-14593 GCF_000687285.1 Phaethon lepturus | reverse complement strand
GGAATTGGGGAGAAGAGCTAGAGGTGCGTAATCACCTGAGAAGGTAGGAGATCTCAGGAGGTGTTGGTCTGTTGAAGTGAAAGGTATGTGTGATGGGAGTTGGGCTGCAGTAACCCTGGGCAGTCTCTTTGGCATCTGCCAACCTGCCACTGGTGTCATGAGCTCGACCGGGACCTTCAGTTCATGCTCTCTTCTTCCTGGACTTTCCAGCTCAAGCTCTCTGCGCAGTGACTCAGTTTGCAAGCTGGTGTAGTGTAGTGCCAGGCTCTGTGCCGTGTTTGGTGGATAACAAAGGGTAGAGTTGGCCAGGAAACAAGAACGCAATGAACATTTCTTTTTGTTTCACAATGAAAGAGAACTGGGATTTTTGGTGGTGGTGGTGGAGGAAGGGGAAGGGAGGAACTTGGGACACATCCACTCAAGAAGACCCACCAGTGCCACCCTTTTGAGGATGACAGAGACCAAGGGCTGAACATCTATTCTGACCTGGGCAGTCTGGGATCTGGCGTTTTCAGCAGTAGGGGAAACATTTGCACAAGAAACATGAGCTGGGGAGGATGCAGAGATGCACCTTTGTGAGACTTGGGTGCGAATAAAGCTGTGGGCTGGGGATGAAGTCCCTAAGTCTGTTCCTGAGGAGGAGGGACCAGTCAATGTGGCCAGCAGGAACCACCAATGTGCAGCACTGCCAAGCCGCATGCAGAGCCCTGGTCCTAGAGAAGCAGCAAGCACTGCAGCACAGCACAGGACAGATGGGGCTGGTGTGATCCCTCCCCATGACTGACACGGCAACTTCTGCTTTGCTCCCAGGCTGCGGGGAAAATGC
>NW_010563224.1:9744-13704 GCF_000687285.1 Phaethon lepturus | reverse complement strand
CAGGAACCAAGTGTTTGGGGAGCCTGAACCCTCCGTCCCCATCCTGGATGTGCTGACATGTCAGGGGGGCAAGCAGAGGACCTCCTAGTACAGACCCCTAGGAGCTCTGGCTGGACGCAAGGGATGGGTGGGATGCAGAAGCAGGCCACCCCAGCAGCTTCCCCATTCCTGCAGCAGGAACAGCCACTCTTGTTTAACAACCAAACAGCCCAGGGTTTTAACAGATGAGTTACTGTCAGCGGGTAGCTCTCCTGGACGAGCCAGACACCCCCAGGGCAGCTAGTGCTGGAAGCAATTATCAAAGAAACTGTTGGGCTGTGAGGCAGGGGGGAGCATTGTCTGGGAGCCCAGGTAACTGCTGTTACCCCGGGGAAGAGGGACGCAGTCCCGGGGGGCCTGCCCAGCCCCAGGCATTCCAGCCCAGCCCTGAAACCGGGCTGGGTTTGAGCCTGCCGTGGCAGCACCCTGCTACAAACCCCTGGCAGCACTGTCCTTCCCAGCTCCTATGTGATATATATCCCCTGGGCAATAACTCTGCCCTCCATATCACACCTGAGCAACAACCCTCTCCTCATATAACTCAGCTTCCAGAAGTGCAGGTATATAACACCCCCATCCCTTACAGCTTGTCCCCCACCAGCATTTGCCCTCCTGCCCCCAGCACAGCTTTAGGCTCCATCCGTGAGACTCCTCCCAGGACTGCAACCTGCAGCCGTGCAACCTGCCCCATGCCCTTCACTCCCCCCGTGCAATGCGGAGACCCCCTCCCATGCAATGTCCTCGGACCCCAGGTGTACCTAGTTCCCAGTACAGTGGATATCTGTCCCCAGAGCACAGCCCCTCCTGCGACGGTGCCTCCCCTGCTCTGCAATCCCTGTGCACTAACCTCGGCCGCTCGCAGATCGGCTCAGGGGTATGCAGGTGGGGTGCCCCATCAGGAGGATTCTTCTCTAGGCGCATTTCTGCCAGCTGATAATTAATCTGGCCCGCTGCTGGAAAAGCACGCAAAACAGCTGGGCACCCCAAACTGCCTGACACTTTTGCTGTCTATCAATTTCCATGGCAGAGCCTGGGTACTCTGGAGCCTGGTTCTGTCCATGCTGAATCCTGCACACCTCCTCCAGGTACAGCCAGTCCTGAAGCCTGGGAGAGATTAGCCTGGGTGGCATGAAGCAAGCCCGGGGCTGATCAGGGACTGGCAAAGGCAGTGCCAGGGGAAACCCAGCGGGGAGAAGGTTTCTTGTCATAGCTGCAGAAGTCCAGCTGCAATAAACATCTTCCACAGGCTTCCAAGGCTTTTTTCCCCTGGATGTTTTTAGGAGGACCAGGCCTAACAATTTACACACTTACCTTTCTTTCTGTAAGCTTATTCCCAGAAACTTGAAGGGCTGATTCCCACCTTGATCAGGTACCCATCCTTATGCTACTGGGAGCTCCCTTGCATGTGTCTCCACACCCCCAGTTGCTCCCAGTATGGGGTTCAGCCCTGCTCCCCCATTGTCCTGAGCCAGAGGCAGGAGGGTAAGAAAGGGTGAAAGCCAGTGGGGACTGCAGAGAGCTTAAAGAAGAGGCAGGAGGGAGAGTGGGGGATCTCAGGGAGATGGTTTCTGTCTCCCGCAGGCTGCCCCTGTCCCCACCACATTCCCATCTACCCTGATCCGCTGCAAGGATGGCCACAGTCCGGCTCAGCTGGAAAATCAAGTCATGCTGTTGTGCTCAGGGGCAATTCATGGAGATATTGGACACCTTGCTGGCCCAGCTGAAACCTCTCCCCTCACCCATTTCTCTGCTCCCGTTTGACACATTTCAGCCACAGCAGCCTGCTTTGGGTCCATGGGTCCCAGGCAAGCGCTGGCCATGGTAAACTGCCCTCCTCTTCCCTAACTGGGACCAGGAATCAACCCCTCTGTCTCTTTGGGGAGTCTTGGGGGACAGAAAACCCACTTTAATACTCAAACTTGAAGGGTGACCAAGATATTTCCATGATAACTGTGTGCTAGAAATATTTTCAACCTGGGACTATCTGGTGGGAAAGATCTCCCAGCAGACCCCAGTGTAAATGTGTGAGGGGAGGTTGTTTTGGTGGAGAATCCTCTTTTTCTGCATTTTCTGCCATGGCTTGCCACAGCCATAAAATCCAGGCACCTCCAAGGAGATGAAAAAAACAAATCATCTGGTTTTCGTGCCAGTGTGCTGGGAGGCTCTGCTGCACTGGCTAAATACAGGCTTGGAGGTCACTCTAGGAGTTACCCTGAGTGTGTGTTGGTGTGTGCACACGTGCGTGCGTGTGTGTGTCTGGCCTTGCTCGCTCTCCTCCAGTCCTCCCTGGGTCTTTGCCCCACAGACCCATGCAGACTTCACGGGAGGCTGCAGGATTGGGTCCCGCAGCCTGTGCCCGCACACCCCTGCTTCTTTCTCATCCTCTGGCACAGGGTGCCCGTACAGCTGAGGGGTCTACGGACCACCCCCTGCCTCTGCCCCAGGCCTCCCAGCCGGCATTCCCCCAGCTTGGCGATGGCAGTGGGGTAGCAGTGGCGGGCAGTGGGGACACTGGGGGCACAGGAGGCGAGGCAGACAGGTTCCCTGCTGCTGCCGGAGCTGGTTAAACATTGTCTCAGGCCGGTTAGGTAACACAAACCGCAGCGGGAAAGAAATGAAACCGCTTGAGCAAACAAGGTGCACTTGGCAGGGCAGCAGGCTGCGTGACAAAGTGCTCCCCTCTCCCTGCCAACCTGCCAGGGTTATCTATTGACAGAGAATAAACACCTCACCCACAACCCCAAACTCGGAGGGACGGCAGCCAGGAGCACAGGTGGCTCTTGCAAGACCTGGCCTGGGGCTGGGCTTGCCCTGCTCACCATGACCCCTCCCTGGACGTGCTGATTGCCACTGAGCACCATCCTGGCCCCCTCCCATGCATGCCACTTGTGTGGGCAGCCTGAGCATCTCGGTATTGTCCCTCCTGTCACCCTGTCCAGCCTGCTCCTTGCGGCAGCTCCAGGAGGTCAGGGATGGGCCTGGAGCACCCTCTGCTCGCTGGAGCCAGCAGACACCAGCCAGGAAAACCTGTTCCCTGGGGAATGTTACGCAAGGAACGTGACGGAGGTCTGGCTGCAGCCCAGACCACGGGTTGGCTTCTGGTTCACACCCAGGGACTGGGACCTCTTCTTGCACCACAGGGCAACCCTGATGGCCTCATCTCAGCATGTGGATCTGGGAGTAGTACAATTTCAGCCCAGGACACTAGAACGTGAGGGATGGAGGTCTTCCATATGATTTTGTCATCCCTGGGATTTCGCATGACTGCAGATCCTCTCTTACGTCTTGCTGAACTGCAAGAGTGGGCATGGCATGGCATGGCATGGCATGGCATGGCATGGCAGCAGGAGACCAGATAGCCCAGCTGGACCAGCAAGGCAACTCCTCATGTAAACAGCAGTTGAACCCACCTAAAAGAGGTTGGGCCTGGCCCATGGGCATCTCCTGCCCATGGAAAAGCAAGTGGGGCCATGCCCTTGATGGCACTGCAGCATCTCCAAGAGGTCCTTCAGCTGCCACTGAGCCCACAGCCTGGGGACTGCTGGCAGAGAAGTAGGATGCCCAGGGCCATGGCCACTGGGATTTCAGAAGTGAAACGGGAGACTTGCAGCAGGATCTGTGGTTTCCCCAGCCCCTGGACCCATCTCTTGTTATCCATGTCCTGGTGAAGCAGGGGCCTGGGCTTCCCCAGGCAGCACAGTGGCTCGGCAGCAGGGAAGCTCTAAGCATCAGCCTCACCCTCAAGCTGAGGTCAGGCAGACTGGGGGTAGTTCCAGCTGCTGCAGCCAGGACAGCACAGATGGTCCATGTAAGACCTTGCTTTAAAGGACTTATTTCTCTCTCTTTTGCATAGGGTCACACTCTTGCAAGTGTGGGATGGGTGATTTTTAACTGTACCATATCTCCAGCTATAATGAAGGG
>NW_010563224.1:3363-9713 GCF_000687285.1 Phaethon lepturus | reverse complement strand
GGCTGGGTCCTACTGCCAAGTGCCAAGAAGACATCTAAGGCTTTGCAAAGCACCCTTACTGCTTAGGGGCATCCCAAAAACTCCCCTCAACGCCCACACTGGTGGGCTGGCTCCCCTCCAGGCACTGGCTGAAACGATTCAGAAGGATATGGCCTTGTTTTTGCCTGGGCATCCCAGACCTGGTCAATCTCCAAGCTCAGAGGAGGGGTCCCAGGGCCTTTCTCCTTGAGGGTGAAGAGGAGCGGAGCAGTGCTATTCCCTGCATGCCCACATTCAGCAGGGTCCTGTACACTAGCAAGAGGTTAGGATGATGACGAGACCCTCTGGTGCCCAGCGGTATTCAGAAAGACTCATCATGAAATGCAGGCAATGCACACCAACCAGGAGCGATGCATGGACCACCATTTGCCAAGCTCATGGAAGAAACATATCTGAATGTTTCCCATGCCTCATGAATTCCTTCTTGCTATCCCACAAACATATCCTGTGGGTCAGAGAGATCCTCCCAGCACCTCTGGGGCACCCTCCCTGCCTCCTCATGGCTGGGCTAGCTGAGGAAGACTGGTGTTGCCATTGAGCAAGAAGGGGCAGACTGTGTGTTTGGGCTGTCCACACTGCCAGGCCTTAGCAGTGCCCCCTTCTGCAGATGTGATCCTTGAGAGTCACCCAGGTCCTAGGAGAGGCTCCCAAATAACCAGACTGGAGGATGAGCAAGACTTAAATGTATTGCAGTGCCAGTACTTCTTGATATCCCTTCATGTCTCAGAAGAGTGCACTGGCCAGAGAAGGGCTGGAGGTCCTCCTATAACCCATGACTCCATCCAGGCTGGGCATCTTAATATGGAGGGAGCTGAGAGAGACCATCCCCACCAGACAACCCAGGAATTTGCTTCTCAGCAGCCTGTGACTGGCAAACTCTGGTTTGGAGCCAGTGCTCTGGGAAAGCCCTCCTGCAAAGGTGAGTTGCCAGGGCTGAATTTCTGGAGGGTCCTCAGATAGGCCAAGATTTGGGAGCAGGTGTAAGATGCCCCTGCATGGCTGGCTTTGAGACAAGGCCTCCATATCTCACTCCCACCAGCCTAGGGACAAGCAGCGCACCTCACCCTAAGGAAGACCCTGTACCCCTGTGCCAGGATGACCAGGCAAGTCCAAGCCACAGCTGGCAGGAGGGATGGTGGCAGACAGGGTTCATGCAATGGGACATCCTAGCTAACATGAGTCTGGTCCCAACCATGTCTTTAAGAAAAACAAGCCAAGTGACAGTGAGGTATAAAAAACCCAACAAAACGACAATTTATTTCTCTTCTGTTCCCATTTGAAAAGGAGGAAACCACATGCACCTGCTAGGTGCCTGGCATCCCCCTCCTGTGGCTGACACAGAGCCAGTCTGTGCCCCTGTGACATTGCTTCAGTCCAGCTGAGCATCACCACCTGCCACAAGACACGTGTGTGCCCTACAATGCACACTTTCACATGGGAACCTCTTACGCATGAAAAAATATATCTGTACATTCATTCTGTGCTTTTGTGGGGTCTTACATAAATTAGAAGCTACTTTTGGGGAAATGGCCTGTTTCTAGATACAGGCAGCTGGGCTGGAAATGCAGAGTGGCCCTGCTGTCCCAAGTCCTCTCCCTGCTGAGGGCTCTCCAGGGCCAGGTGAAGCTCCACAATGTTCCCATCTTCTCTCAGCAGGTGCCACACAGAGAAGCTGCTACACAGGGGGACCTCACCCATCCCACATGGAGCGAACAGGACAGTGTTCCTTCAGCACAGCACGAGCAATGATGAGGGAGGACCCCATAGTTCGAACAAGGTCTGTCTGATCACAAGTGAGATGGTGGTGCTGCCTCTCTGCACGGGCAAGAGGTGGGTGAAAGCAGGAGACCTGCTGGGCTCTCACTGCAGTGCCAGCTGCCAACTCGAATTTCTCTTCCCCTTTCCATCTGTCCAGGCTTTGAAACAGCCAAAGTCACTGCGACTCCAGTCAGAGGTACAAATCCATCGAGCAAAATAACGGTTTAGAATAACCTACTGGAGCCAAAATATTAGCTTTAAACACCTCAGTGCTGGCAGTCATTAGCACGCATGAGGATGCCCATGCAAGGGTCGGAGTTTCACACGCTGCACAGGGCAGCAGCTTCCAGATACAGCTGCAGGCAACATTTCCTGCCAAGGAGCCCTGCTCGGGGCTGGCCCCTTGGGGCTTGTCAGACCCCGGCTCATCCAGGACTCCTACAGCTCCTTGTTCCTGTTGAGCACCTCCTCTTCCTTCCAGCCACTGGAGTTCTTCCCAAACTTGTACACCAGCCGTCGCCCATCAACTCTCTCTAGGATCTCTCGTTTGTAGTAATATCTGGAGGAGACAGACGTGGAATCAGGGCTCTGGATGCAGCCCTGCATGCTGGGGAGCTGGTATAGAGGATCAAGGCTGAGCCCTGGTGGGTTTGACCAAGTCCTGTGGGGCAGGTCCCCTCCAGGGACAGGGTAGGGCACTCACCGCATGGCTCGGCTCAGCTTCTCATAGGTCATGCTGCTGTTTTTCTTCTTCTGGCCCCAGAGCTGAGCCACCGCCTCCGAGCGCAGGAACTTGAAGACGCCCTCCCGCCGGTCCTCCCACTTCATCAGCCCCTCATTCAGCTCAGGGTGGATTAGGATGTCCCGGATGAACTCCCACAAGTGGGTGCCTCTTGGGGCTGGAAGAGGAAAGCAAGCTGTAGGGGAGGGAAGATCCTGCAGGTCCCTGCACTTTGAATCTCCCTACACCCCCCTGCCAAGGGCCATGGCCAGCAGACATGGCCCTTCCTCCCATCTCCCCGCTATGGGCCCAAGCTGGGGGAGGCAGCCCCCACTCCTGGACTGGAGGGTCCACATACAGTGCTTGCTCTTCCGGCTCTCCAGGCAGTCTCTGCTCTCCTTGCTAAGTTTTCGAGGCCGTCCCCGTTTCCGCTTGCCGTGTTTGCTGTCCCCTTTCTTGCTCCCTGCAAAGCCATCCGTGCACACAGACGAGAGGACACGTTATGCTGTGCAGAGCCTGCTGGGTTGCAGCTACCCCCTCCCTGAGCACAGAGGTGTCCTCTTCAGGAGCAGAAGCACAGGGGACAGCTGATTGGGGGCAGGGGGAGAGATCTGGGGCTGCACCTTCTTTTCAGGCCCAAGTACCAGGGAACCATCCCCTTGAAAGCAAAATCTCCCCATTCCCTCCATCCTTGTCCCACCCTCATCCATGCCACCATGCTTAGGGCAGCATGCTGTTTGTTCCCCAAACCTTGCTGCTTCCTTGCATCTCCTGATCAATACTGAACGCAGTTTTCAGTGCCCAGGATCTCTGGCTGCAGCCTTCAACCAGATGCCACTACCTACCCCTTCCCACCAAGCTCACTGTTGCCTTGGCTCTGCCCCAGAGCCTGCACCATCACCATGCTCAATGGAGAGAAACAGACTCAGGATGCACAGAAAACCAGCCCCCACCTCCTTCCCAGTGTGGGGATGGATGTTCAGATGTCCCTAAATCACTGCCAAATAGGATGAGCTCTGCAGCTGCTGGAAGTGCCTGGGAACAAGCCCTCTCCCACCTCCTGGGGGGAAGCAAGCAACTCACCGTCAGGGAAGAGCTTTGCTTCTGTGGGGTCGAGGTCAAGGTCACTTCCACCGGAGTCCTGGGAGTTAGGGCTGTGGGACATCACAGGTCCTGAGAGGCAAAGAGATAGGGCTCAGCTATGGCTGAGCTGCTGGCATCTGGAGATGCTTCCCCCTGGCTTCTCCCAACCTCCAGGCCCCTGCAGGAAGCCTGGTGCAAGACCCAAACTTGCCCTTGGCAGTGGGGCAGTTCCCTACTGATCTCCCAGGTCAGCGCAAGCAAGGGGACCTTTCACCAGGCAAAACACTGACCTGAGACGTCGGAGCTGCCTGGGGACATGGCACTAGGCAAACAGGTGAACTCTGTGGATAGGAAAGGGTTTGTGGGCGTCATGTCCTCCAGGGAGTCCTTGGCATAGGGATTTCCCAATTCTGGAAGGGGCAGAGAAGGGAAGAAGGGGTTTGCCCTGCCTGCACCAGCACATGGTCCCTGGTGGAAAGGCTTGGCCAAGGCCCCTCTCTTACCCAAGTGGCTGGAGTCCAGGAAGGTCTCTTGGGAAGTCGCATCCTCTTTTTCCAGCAAGTCAATGATCCAGTTCAGCTCATCGGAGGCTGCAGGGGTCAGGGGACTGGGATTAGCGATGCCTGTTTGGTATGGAGGGGAATGGTGCATACTGGGAGCTGAGCCGAGCCCCGCATGGGCTCTGGTCTGTGCTCCCATGTCCACCTGCACACCCTCCCTAGTGCAACCTCCTCCAGGCAGCCCTCTACAGTGCTCGGGAAGCAGGGGGTCCTGAGCTGGTGGCAGGGGGTCTGAGCCTCATGGTTCGAGCTGTCATGCCTGGGGACGAAGGGGACATTGGGACACTCACTGATCTCATGCAGGCGGTCGTAGAGCTCGTCCCCCAGGGGCCCAAAGATGAGGCGCATCTGGTCCCTGGTGCAGTGGCAGAGCGCATGCCCATCCATGTTGCAGCAGGAGAAGTCGATGGAGCTGGCATCATACTTGTTCTTCTCCACGTGGTAACTGATCCACTCCAGCACCTGCACCTTGGTCCAGAAGTACGGGAGCTCACTGAACCACTCCGGCTTGTCTGCAACGGACGGAGAGTAGGGCTCAGGGGCAGGGCAGCCGTGCCAGCTGCCTCCAGGCTGCCAGCTGCAGTTGGGCACTGGGTCAGGTCCAGTGGCAATCACATGGGGCACAGCAGGCCCTGAACTTGAAGGGTTAAGGGACTAACGGGGGCTTAGCACCTCCTCGCAGGTCACTGGCCTCACTCTGCCCTGCTCCTGTCCTGGGGCACAGCAATAACCTGATGCTCCCCGCACTGTTGGTTTCAGTGCCATTTACCCCAGCTGTGCTGGGACCACCATGCTCTGCTGATGTGTTCCCTGTGCCTCTCCCAGGGCCATCCCATGATGGTCCCACTGGTGGAGTGGGATCCCAGTCACCAGGACTGTACTTCCAAACTGTGCTCCTGGTGAGCCCTGGGCAGCCCATCCCCTACGATGAACTGGGGGATGAGGGTAATGAGTCTCTCATGCCCCATATGCATCTGATTGATATGCTCCAAGCAGGCAAGCCTTGTGCCACCCAGGGTCTCCTCCAGCAACCTTTTAGCTAACAAACCCCTGGGGAAACTGAGGCATGGTGGAAGATGTTGTCCCCACTGGGACCAGGACCTTGCAATGTTCTTCCAAGCCAGCTGCACTGCCTTGTGTGCTGAACTCCCCTGTGCAGCCACCACTGCTCCCCTGATCCTACCTGTGCTCTGTGCCGGGGGCTGGCTGGTGGGGAGGCTCAGCCCCACGGTGCTGTCATCCCCAAGGTGTCCCAGCATGTCCAGGGTCGGCTGCACCTCGTCTGGCTGGTACATGGCACTGATGTAGTTAGAGAAGATGTTGCTGATCTCACAAGATCCCGCCATCAAGCTCTGTGCCGAGAGACAACAGTGAGCCCTGGCTCTGGAGAGGTGGGAGGACCAGAGCCTGCAGCACCCACAGCACCCCTGGGACCAGGCTGGGTGAGGCTAGGCTTTCCTTCCCTCCACCCATCGTTGCCTTTCAGGTCACTTCTGCAGAAACAGCCACCCAGCACCCGCTGGCTGGGGCTGGGGCCTGACTCACAGCCGCCCTGGGGGCTGGGAGCAAGGGAGGTTGAGTGGGAGCAAACTGGGGACATGGCATCATCGTGCTTGCAGGAGAGCCCCATCCCCAGCAGCTCAACATCACCAGCCCCAGTGGCAGCCAGCACAAAGGGACAGCAAGCATGTGGCTGGCAGAGGATGGTGTTGCACAGCCCCTCTGCGGGGACAGGCGTTGCAGAGGTACTCAGCCACCGAGCGCTTCCACAGCCCCACAGCACAGCAGTGCTCAGGCTGGCACAGCCTGCTGCCCTGCTGCCCGCTGCAGCGACTCCAGTGCCCGCAGCTCCAGTCCTCTTGACCAGTCGCAAGAAGCACATCCCAGTAACTCTGAAGCCAGGAGGGAACCAAGCCCCTGCCCAGCCCTCGTGGAAGAGCCAAATCTTGCTGTTCACTTGACAAAACCTGGGGGCTGGTAGGGGTCCCCTCCAGACTGCTGTCTTGCTGGCCCCCCGAAAGGGCTGGCAGTTGGGGTGGGAGAAGAGGCGTGCAGCGAGAAAAGACCGAGCGCATCTGCCGGCGAGAGCGAAGATGCACGGGGAGGCGAGCAAAGCAGCTGTCCCGGGCTGAGGGACGTCAACAGGCCCCAGACGAAAAAGCTTTGGTACCTTCTGCGATGGCAATCCC
>NW_010563224.1:2746-3266 GCF_000687285.1 Phaethon lepturus | reverse complement strand
AAGCCCTGCCTGCGTCTCCTCTTTTATAGCACGGGCGGCGTAATGCGATCTGGCGGCCCGAGGGGAATTCCAGCCCGAAACGTTCATGCTCTCAGATCCAGGTGATTTGCATAATATGAACCACCGGGTCCCAGCCCAGCGCTGCCTTGCCGGGAAATCTGGGTTGGCCAGTTTAATCATTGTCAGAGTCCTTGCCCTGCTGGTGCCCAGAGTTTCACCCACACCGGCTTCGCGGGGTGTTTTCTTCGCTGCCGTTTGGCCGGCTCGTGTGTGTTTGCTCACAGTTTTTTTTTCGCGGCTCCCACTGCCAAGCAAATGCACCCAGCAGGGCCGGAGCAGGCCCCGGGGGCTGCGCACCCCTCCCTGGGGCTCTGCCCTCTGCAAAAGGGCCATGGACGCTGCCCTGGGCACCCGCCCGGCCGTGCGGCGTCCCCTGCTCAAGCGGGCAGCCCAGCCCTGCTACCGAGCGGGCGCTTGTGTGGGTGCCTCGGCCACGTTTGGTGCACGGGCTTGGTCGCCC
>NW_010563224.1:0-2533 GCF_000687285.1 Phaethon lepturus | reverse complement strand
GCAGAGCTGTGACGGCCCAGTCGCGGCCATTTCACAAGTGCCTGGCACAGGCACACACATACACTCACCAGGGACACATGCCAAGGGGCAACGCAGGGTTGTGGGATGCATTTGGGGAATTGCCTTCTGATGGCTCTTACCCTTCTGGCTCTTGGACAGGGGTACTTGGGACCCTGTCAGGATATGTTCGTGCTGGTTTTAGTCCTGTGCTGGCAGAGGAGCCCCAGTCCAGTCCAAGTCAACAATTTGGCACCTGTTTGCCAGGTGCTGGTATTTTTCCAAGCCAGCCACATCCATGTCACACATGGGCTGGTGCAAACCCGGGGCACTGTGTGAGCAGCGCAGACCATGGCATCACACAGCCACCTCCAGGTCCTTGTCACTTCAAACCTGTGCCTGGCAGCAAACCATCTCCTGTGACAAGGTGGTGACAGACTCTTGCAAACATGGATGCTCTACCTGAGCCCATGGGCCAGCAAGGGCAGGGTGGCTCTGTGCCCCATCCCCCTTGTCACGTCACTCTGGCCTGCCATGCTGTGCTGTGGCCCTGGGGCAGGCAAGGCCAGCGTGCCAGCTAGGAGGCACCCGGTCACGCTAGCTGATCACCTGCCCCAGCTTCATTCCTCCGTGGCACAGTCACGAGTGCTGGGTGGTGCCAGACCCTTTTGTTTCTTGGGCACAGCATCCCACAGCGCACAGGGACATCCCCCTGCCATTGCTGCCACAGGGCAAGCCAAGACCACTGAGGAAAACACTGGTGCTGGGCAGACACAGAGCCTTAAGCCTGCGTTCAGCCAGGAGCTGAGCCCAAGGCTCCCAGTGTGCCTGGGGACCTGGCTGCCTGTCTGGGCCTCCAGTGCTTGTGGCTAGAAACCTGCCCCTGGGGAAGCTTTTTCCACCCCCTGCTGAAATGCAGGTGTCTCTAGAGCAGAGTGGGACATGACAGCTCTGTGCCGTGCCCTGAGCCATGGGCCACGGGATGATGGGGAGAGCATGCAGCATTCAGGAGTCTCCTGCCCAAGCCCTGCCCAGCCCACCCACCACTCTCCCCCACCCTGGGGGATCTGATCAGATGCCTGCCATTGGCCACATTGAGGATCCCCTTTCCCAGGGCTCCCTTCTCTGCAGACCCACAGCAGTCTCTAGGGAAGCATCATGGTCAGTCCATGAACCTGCGCTATGCCACCAATGGGAGAGGTGTCCCCAGTTTGTGACACCCCCAGCCCCTTACGTGTGCCTGACATGCCAGGAGCCTGCCCCCTTCCTTTCCCTTGTGTTTGGGAGCCAGGAGGCCAGCGGATCTCAGCAATCCTCCCCAACACCCAGCAGGCACCTTCTGGCTTTACTGACCTGTAGAAATGGCCTTCCTGCACATCTGCCCAACTGATGTGCCACATCCCAGGTCCTATAAACAGGCTGTGGGGAGAAGATCACAGTGAGGGACACTCCCTGGAGATGCTGAGACACTGTGCTGGGAGCAGGGGAGAATGTAAGCCTCTCCTGGGGTATCCCCATGCCCTCCTCAGAGCCACAGGGCAGCAGCAAACTGCTGCATGTTGCCTGTGGGACCCTCCACTGCTGAGGAGCAGCTGCAGCACTGCTGGGCTCAGGGTAACTCCTCCCTGAGCCCAAGGATGGGTGGCAGAGGGATGCCACAATCTCATCGCCAGAGCTGGTGACTCCCAGGCATCTGTCCCTGCTGTCTGCTTGCTGCTGGTCTGAGCTCCCAGGGCACCTTCAGGCATGTGGGGAGCATGGCACAGGGTACTGTCAGTCCAGGCGTGGCATCTTGGGGCAGCAAGAAAGAGGTGGTCAATTAGTTTGGAGTCAGCTGGTGATACAAGGGCCAGCAAGAAAAGGTGCCTGTGGTGCAGCGAGTGGCTGGGACACCAAGTGGGAGAAGGATTCTACTGATGTCACTTGCCCTGCCAGGAGTAATTGGGCCCATGATATACCTATGTTTGTTGCCCCACAGATCCTGTTTGCCCTGGCAGCACCATGGTGTGGCTGTGGGTACGGAGGCTCATGCTGAGATAAGCCATGACACAGGCTGGGGGTGACACCGGGCAGGGTGCTGGGGGCTGGTATGCCTCTGGGCAGCGCCAGCCCTCCAGAGACACAGCCAGGACTGCAGTGGCACAGCTCTCAGGACGAGCACTCCAAGGTGTGTTTTGAGCCCAGGGCCAGGGGGCCCCCAACTCTCACCCTGCGGCAGCAGCAGGGTGTGGGGTGCCCCACGCCAGGAGCGGGGTGTGTGCCAGGAGGAACCGCATCCGGGGTGGTCAGTGTGGGCACAGCCCGGTCATTGTGGGCACAGCCCATGGCTGGCGGCTCCTCGCTCAACTGCGCCGTCCGACCAGTTTAACCGGTGCTGGCTGGCTGGGAAAGAGAAAGTGGAGGCTGCTGGGGCTGAGGCCCGGCCCCGCGGAGTTGGGGGTACAGCTCACTGCCCCCGTCCCCGCCCTGCAGCACCTGGGGCTGGGGCAGGTTGGCTGTCCGATGTCTTGGGGGGCACAGGCTGGGGCCAGCACTG
>NW_010563223.1:0-4720 GCF_000687285.1 Phaethon lepturus | reverse complement strand
GCCGCAGTCGTGTGGCGGGGAAGATCGCGGGGAGTCCTCTCATCAGAGGTGTCTTGGGCGTGTTTTACTTAGGCTGGGCAAGATCCATTCCTCTTTTGAGTTTTAATGTCTAAAATTGGACGTCTGGAAGTCTGAATTAATTTCTAGTTACTGTAAATGCGATCAAGGTTAGTTTTGTGAGCAAGCCTTGCCTGCGAACTGACTGCGTGGTAGCTGCGTACCTCAAACGCTGCTGGCCTTTGAGAGCGTGGGGTAAGAGCTCAGTGCGGCCGAGCCGAGTCTGCCTACGGTGGGGAAGCGTTCCCTTTGCAGCCTGAGGAGCTGTAGTTATATATGTGTGTGGGTGCAGGTGTGAGCAGGTGTACATATGTATATATTTATAACGTTGTGTATCTGTAGATACCAACATTAGGAGACCAGTCAATGTAATATTTTTCAAGAAAAAAACTACAGTTCAGATTTGGTCTTGTAAGTACTGCAAAAGAATAGCCAATGAGAAAGTAGGAGTTAAGGTCAAAATATGTTTTAATTACTAGAAATCCTGAGATATTTTGGCCTTCCATTTTATTATCTCAGCCATAAAAAATGCAATGTTTGTGTTAGTGAGTGTGTTTGATTTGCTTTAAATGGGAAAGCGTGCTCTTCCAGCACTTCTGCCTGTGTTATCAGTTATATATGATTTGAATCAAGTTTTACAAAATGATTGCATGTTGAATATACTTTAAAATACCATGACTAGAGTGATATCCTAAGAGGAACTTGAAACATGAGGAAAAAAATGGAGTTGTTCATACTATAGGAATGATAAAGTAGTGATTTGACTTGAGAGATGAACACTTTTCTTCTCAAAAGCAAGGTATTTCTGAATGCTTCTCAGACTCTATTATAAATGAGTTATAAAATCAGGTTTGACAAGTGAACTGAAAAGCACCCAGGGGACCGTTGTGCTTTGTGCCAGCGTCTGAGCAAGTCCTTGAATTGCACAGAGATTTTGAGAGAGTGCACAGGGGCAGATGTGTTAACACATGAATGGGTAATTGCTGTGTTTTAGACGTTTCAGTGGGGCAAAAGCCTTCAGCAGCTGCAGCATCGGGGACTTTGAAACCTTCCTGAAGCAGAACAGGGATTGCCCTTTCATCAGGCACGCTCTGCGTCAGCCTTCCTACCGCGCGGCCGTCTGCGGCAACAGCGTGGTGGAGCCCGGCGAGCAGTGCGACTGCGGGGCGGCGGCGGTGGGTGCCGCTAAATATGTACATTTGTGCTGTTTGTACATTTAGAATAATGAACACTTGAGACTAAGGGCACAGCTGACAGAGGACAGCCCAAAAAGGATTATGTCATGTTTTAGATTGTTTCCATGATGGCATCAATCTGACAGCAGCTTTACCCAGTTTCTTCTGCTAGATATTGCCCAAGTGTAGCTTTTTGGGGAGAAGGAAGAGAACCTCTGACAGTAAAAACCTCTGGGGGAATAAAAAAGCGGAGTAACGTGATTTTTTTGATCTGTCCCCAGGCATGCTTGAAGGATAAATGCTGTACTAAAACATGTCAGTTTAAGCCAAGAGTGAAATGTTCCTCTGGGTTGTGTTGTAATGACTGTCAGGTAAGGCACATTTTCATAATTATCACAAGATCGTTATTTCTTTTTGGAGAAATAGTGGGTCCCCGTGCTGGAGGATGGGGAGAAACTTTCCGCTGTGCAGTCGGAGAGGTTGCCGGGGTCGGGCTTTCCAACCCAGCTGCCGGAAAGCCCTGGGAGGATATTACCGGGGGAAGACTGTCTCGGGCAGGGTAACGTGCCTGTGGGACCTGGGTGCCCCAGAGGCGATCCCGAGGGGCCGGGGATGTGCATCAGGACGGCGTCGGGAGGGGCCGTGTGGGGCCTGAGAGGGGACCACGCCGGTGGGTGCGGAAGGATGGAGGGAAGAGCCCTTTCTGCCTCCTCTGCCAGTTCAAGCAGAAAAACGCGCAGTGCCGCCCCGCCGCCGATGCGCAGTGTGACCTGGCCGAGTTCTGCAACGGGTCCTCCGCCTCCTGCCCCCCCGACCTGGACGTGCAGGACGGGCACGGCTGGGAGCCGCCCCTGCCAGTCGCCGGACCTGCAGTGCCGGCGGCTCTACGGGAGAGGTAACGGCTGCTCCGTCGTCACTGGTACTGCGGGAACAGCCCAGGTGCAGGAGGGTGGCTGCAGTAGTAACGATGCTCACTCTGTGTCTTTGCTCTTTAACGCAGCAATCTCGGGTTGGCCCCATCGTGTATTTTTACCCTGGTTTTGGTCAAAATGAGGGTTTGTGGTTGGTTGGTAACTCTTTCTGATGCTTCCCCCGTGAGCCTGCACCCGGTTTCAAGCACCTGTGGAAGCAGGAGGGGTTTAGGGACTCGCGTCTCTGGTGTGAGTGGTGGGGCACAGCGCTCTGCCCGAGACATGCCTCGTGTCCCGGCTCCTCCTCGCGCCCGCAGTTAGTGGGCAGGAGGGAGGGCAGAGGCTGTTGTGCCGGGGAAGGGTGGGGGCAGTACCCGAAAGGAGGGCAGAGGGGTGCGGTGGGGCACCCGAGGGGGGAAGGACACAGCTTTAGGAAAGCATTTCGAGCTCAGTTTTGACTCTGCCTGATATGCGCTTCAGTAGCACGTAGTTCTCCCAGTTCTTCGGAGAGAACAATGAAAACAACAAAAAAAGCAAGTTATTATCTGTGAGCAAATCTAGTAAGTGAACTAAGCTACTACTTGCTAACCCCATGTTTCTGGGGTTCAGGACTGCTGAGGGTGTGGCAGTTCAGTGACAGGTTTTCTGTTTTCCCTAATTAGTGAGCAGCATCTATGGTCTGCTGTAAACAGGATGAAAAATTAAGAAAGTTGTTAGATACCATAATATGTTCCTTTAAATTATAATAAATATTATTGCTACACTTGTAGGTTCAAAAAGTGCTCCTGTGGCTTGTTATGAGGAACTCAACAGTCAGCGGGACAGATTTGGACACTGTGGGTTCCAGCCCAGGCAAGGCTATAAGTCCTGTGCTTGGAGGTATGCTCTAGGGAGAGGGCACTTGCTCCTCTAAAAATGCATATTTAGTTGGGATTTACAGTCAAGGGAAGTATCAAGACTGCAGTTGATAGTAAGATTTGCGAAGCAATAAATAGTTACGTGTGTGTTCTCCTTGTTGGTAGTACGGTGTCTCTCCTTACGTCACAGATCGTCTCTTGGACTTCCCAGTCCTGCTTATTTTTCCTTACCGTGCAGTGCTCCAGATTTTGTTGTGCTGTTTAATGTTTCTAGTGTTTCATCAGGTAGCATACGTATACATATGTATATGTGTGTGATACATGCATCCTATGCAAATTGATTTTATAGGAATCTCAGATGTGGAAAGCTAATCTGCACATACCCGTACAGCACTCCATTTCCATCAGACGCCGCTGCTGTTCTTTACGTCCAAGTGCGTGAGCATTTATGTGTATCTTTGGACTATTTGAATGCACCACCAAGGCTGGATCCTCTTCTGGTTCCGCCAGGTACAAAGTGTGGTTCTGGAAAGGTGAGAAAACGTTTTATAATCATCTAAAATGCCAGTTACAAATTGTAAATATCAACAAGGTTTTAGAAATACTTGTTTCTTTGCAGCCTAAGTGTACTTGGTATTTACAAACACTGTAAAAACATCCAAATATAACATTAAATGTTTGCCATGATGTAAGCATTAGACATAACCCAACCCAAGATAGTAACTGTAGCTTTTTAAAAGCACTGTTGTTGTTCTTTTAGAAGTGGTATATTTTTACTCCCCTTCAGGACTTGAGACTGATGGACCGAGCGCTGCGACGGTAAAGCAATTGGAACTGTCGTGGTTTTTCCTAGGTGTGCATAAACAACACTTGTCACCCACACTCGGTCCTGGGATACGACTGTGACAGCAAAGTGAAGTGCCACGGCCACGGCGTAAGTCACTCCGGGCAGCGCGCGTGGTGCTTTGTCATAAAGGTTTGCCATGGCTTGCGTGGGAACTGGTCAAAGACCCATTTTAGGCTGATTACAAAATCGTGGCCTTGTCAGCCAATACACGGAGTAAAACCATTTAAACTACTGGTCCTAAAACCAATCTCAAAATATAATGACAGTTTTTATTCACTGAAATGGAGAATTTGGTGGTTTGTTTGGTCTATGGAGGGGGAAAAAAAAAAAAGCGAAATGGAAGTGTCCTGGTTTCAGGTGATTAAACCACGACGTGAAGGAACACAGAATTGAGGGCAGCGGAGCTCGTGTAGATAAAAATGTTGCATGGTTGCAGGGAGCGCGAGAGCTGCGCCGTGGTGCGAGGGCTGCCGGGCCTCCGGACCCCTGCCCGGCCTGGAGTGCTGATAGCCGGGGCAAGCTGCTCCCGGTTTGTGCTCATCAGACAGAAATGCACGTGGGTTTTGCAGGAGGGTGATGTTTTATGCTTGTTCAATGTCTCAAGGCTATTGGAGCCTGCGCTGCACAGCGCGTTCCTTCTCTGATACGCTTCCTAAATTGCCAGAGTGCCGATAAGTGCGCATAGCCTTGTCCCAGCGCGACCAGTGGCAGCGAGACTGGTGCTGGAGAGCCCGTTGCATGAATTCATGGCAAACTTTCACCACCCACCCCCGGGCTTCTCAGGTGTGCAATAACAGGCGACGTTGCCACTGCCACCCTGGCTGGAAGCCCCCCGACTGCCGACGGAAGGGATCCCACTCGGGGGGGAGCGTC
>NW_010563222.1:1652-7689 GCF_000687285.1 Phaethon lepturus | reverse complement strand
CAGTTTGGTCAAGCGACACCCGACGTGGAGCTGGATTTATAGCCAAATCCAAGCACGGCGAGGTAGCTGCAGACTTTTTTTTTCACTCTTTATTGCACTCTTCAGTGTCTGTAATTTCCTGTTTGCTTCACAAGCTATTTTTGCCAAGGGAAAAAAAAATAAAACCCCCCAAAAACACATTTATAACAATTCTGTGTGTTCCCTAGCAGGAGAAAACAAAGATTGAGGAGACGAGCCTAGGTTACCGGTTAACTACCCGGCAGCAGCCTGGCTAACCTGCCCGCTCAACTGTCCCTCAGCCCCGACAACCACGAGTTCGTGCTCCTTCACCAGCCGGCTCCCATCAGCCAGCCCCGCACCACGGCATGCAAAAACATGATAGTTCCTGGTCTTCATAGTTGTTTTCCTTTTTTTTGTTTCAAAAATTGAAAATTTTGGAGGGGGTGACCCCTGCATGAGTGATGCTCATGTGGTGCCGGGGCAACTCTGAGCCCATAAATTCATCCAGCTGCCCAGGAGAGACTCAGAGCCCCCAAAAGTGCCGGGGACCGCAGACGGCGAGGCCGCGGCGGCGCACACAGCCCAGAAGCCAGCCTCGCCCCAGCCAAGGAGCCAAAGCCAAGCTTTAACGGGCTCCCTGACTTCAACAGCGTGGGTTAAGCTGGGCTCTGGGAGGCAAAGCTGGTGCACGGGCAGGGATTGCCCCCCATCGCTGCAGAAGAGGAAAGCAGAAATACAGCAGACCTGCCGCAGAGTCTGGGCTCTGCGAGTACCCCGTGGCCTTTCCGAGCCCTTCTTCATGGGCTGCCCGCAGGCTCAGGACAACCTGTGTTCTGATGTGGCCCTGGCTTCCCCAGAGCATCGTCAGCACCCTCCCTCTCCAGTTAACCCACCACAGGTTTCATTTACCTTCGGGGCAGCCTGGCTGCGCGGCAGCAGATGCCAGGAGAAGGCAGGGTGAGAGGAGCCCAAGTGGCTTTTTCAGGGATCTTTGCCTTCTCCACGTCCGTGAGGAACAGCTCTGGGTGGCTGCAGGGAAGATCACGACTCTAGGATCTGGGGTACTTGCAAAATCAAAGCCCCCACCATGGCGACATCCATCCTTGGCTGTTCTGCAGGAGTCCCCGGGAGCCGCAGCCTGGCCACGCAGTCCTCCAGGGCAGGGAGTCCCACGGCCACGGCCACTCCTCCAGGCAAAAGCAGCAAAACCTGAACCACGAAGGGGGATGTGGATCACCCCACCCAGCTCCTGCTGACCTGAAGGTCCCAGCTGATCTTGCCTGTCCTCAGCCCATCCACGCTGCAGCCGGTGTGCGGGGAAAGCCTCCTAGCCAGCCCTGGTGGGTGGCACAGCTGCTGGAGAGGGTCCCCAGCTCTGTGGGGAGCCTGGGGACGTTCACCGCCGGGAGCCGAGGGGCTGGCTTGACACGCGCCGGAGGGGTGCAACGTGAAGCATAAAGGCTCTCCCATCCTGGCCGCTCTGCCCTGGAACGCAGCATGGGAACCGCTGCCCAGCGCAAATCTGTTCCTCATTAGCCGTCCTGGCTGCCGACTGGTCCCGGCTCCGTCACCAGCCGCTCGCTGCACGTCCCCGGCCAGCCCGCATCCCACCAGCCGAGCAACTTCTGCACGACTTCACCAGCCAGCGCAGCAGGGCAGAGCACAGCCAGGGCTGCCATCCACCCCTCCGGAGGTAATCCCAGAGTGAAAATGAATTGTTCCCTCCATGAACAGGCAGAGGATGCTTCCAGTGAAAGCTTCACATGCAAAGAGCAGGAAGGCAAAGAGAGGAGAATTCAGGAGAGGTGATCAGTCTGATCGTATCCAGGTGAGGCGGATGCCTGGACAGAGGGATAGGAGCAGAACAGAGCAAAGAACAGCCTGATGTGTCTCCGAAATGTGCATACCAGATACGATCAGACTGAACACCTCTCAAATTCTCCTGCATTTGCCTTCATGCTGTTCTCCATGAAAACATGAGCGTGGCCAAAGCTTCTGCCACGCTTTGTGCTTGCTGGGACCAAGTGGGAGGTGAGGAGCTGGGCTCCCATTCACTAGCTTCCCACTGCTTCTGCCTGTATAGGCCATTGTGAAAACATCACACGAGGGCGTCAGGAGTGCTCCAGAAATAGAGCAGAATGAAAAATCATGCAAGGTTGCCCGTGAGTCAACAGCGCCCTTGCCGCAATGGAGAACGTGAAGCTGGCAGGTTTAAGGAAATGATTACTCCTATTGAGACCTCTGAGGCACAACTGGGTACTAGCTCCAGTTTGGGGCTCCCCAGAACAAGATACAGAGAGAGATATATCAGAGAGAACCAGCTTTAGGAAGACAAGGCAAAGAGGGGAGCTACATACAGGGGGGCACAGAGAAACCAGAGCCCAACTCTCCTTGGAGACACGCCTGGAAGGACAAGAGACAATGGGGACAAGCTGCACTGGGGGAAATTCTTGCGGAGCGCAAGGACAAAATCATTCTGCACAAGAGTGGTGCAGCCACGGTGTGGCTCTGGGACAAGGGCGACATCTCCATCCTCAGGGACTTTCCAAGCCCAACTAGACAAGGCTGTGAGCTACTTGCTGTAGCTTTGCCACCTGCATGGAGCCAGGGTTGGACCACAGACCTCCTGAGCCCTTTGCAGCCTAAAATTTACCTGATACTCTGACACGCATCGTGCACTGGCAAGGTGGTAATTTTAAGGCGATGCCAAGAAGTGCAATGCCGCTGCTCAGCCAACCTGGGAGATGGCCAACACCGATCCGTCGCACACATTGGCTTTTCTATCCAGCTGATGCCCCTGTTACCAGAGCTACCTTACATCTTCTGCTGACTTCACATGTTCTTCCGCACCACAGAAGAGAACTGAGCATCAGAGAACGTAAATCACTGCAGGTAAAAATGTGCAGGTTTAACATCTCTCTAAGGAGACACCTGCGTGCAAAATGATGGTGTCAGGCAGCTCTGGGATGGGGTTGCTTTATAGTAACAGTCAGGGAGTTGTATGTTCTGGGTTACAGCCTGATGAGCAGCTCCTTCGGTTATGCTGTCTTGGAGAAGCAGAGGTTTGGGCACATGTGTTCGTGGTTTGGCCCGGTTCTTGTGTTTTTCCACTGAAGCACTTCAGTATTTTTAGGCTGAAGGAGACGGCTCTGGGCTATGCTGGAAGGAGCGGAGCCATCCTGTGCAGGCAGGACGCTGGCTGCTATCTCTCCCTGTAAAGCGAAACACAGAGAGTGGAGCATGAGAATAAAACCCGATAAAACCCTGGGGGGAAGGGTGTAGTAGGAGCCACCATCCCTGGTCACACCATGGCTGGGGTCGAGGGTGGGAAGAGGGGGGCTCCAAGCTCAGCAGTTGCTGGCTGGGGGCATGGAGAGCCTGCAGATGCAGGAGGCTCAGATAACCCTGTGAGACAGCAGCGACCGGCCCCAGCGTTTCCCAAAACTGAGACCTCTGCTTTTCCTCCTCTGAGGACCCGAATGCCGCAGACCCACCACTTCCAGGAGAACAACCTGGCCTGCGCAAGCTGGTGCACGGCCAAGGCAATCGTGTCTGCGGGGAACGCCGGCACCGAGGTCCGGCACGCAGAGCATGGCTCGGCCAGCGTCTCTGGTCGGTGAGGTAGATGGGAAACGTTTGGAGAAGCAAGAGCTTCCAGAGGGACCAACGCAAAGCTTTTGGGGCTAGGAGCTGTATGGGGACCCTGCCAAAAAAGACCTGGAGGTGATGGTAGCTGCCAGGTGGAATACAAGCCAAACATCGCTCTTGTGAATCGAGTAAACCACATTTACGCTCCTGAAGTGGAGCCAGCAGATCAAGGGAAGAGCAAAGCCAGCCAACACTGACCCAGGGGGAGGTTCCTGTGATCCAGAATCCCCTGAAACGGACCCATTTGAACCATGTTTTTGGCAGAGGGAGACACAGCATGGACATGGGAAGATCTGGGCTCCCAACACTCTGCTGCTGCGCAGGCAGCCACGACACCGGGCAGCAAGGGCCCGGCTGCCTGCTCCCCGAGGCACTGCCATAATGACAGCCGCAGGCACACTTCTCTTCGGAAAGAATTTCACATTTTCCATAAACATTATTGAAACTAGGAAACACGGTTAGGCACGTCAAGTCTGAGAGGGGAGCTGTGGCCTCGGGTGGAGAAGAGCAGAGGGGCACAGGGACGCGGTGCCCGCGAGGGACAACCACACCGGGAGCTGCAGGAACCAGGATGTGCCGAGGTCCCCAGACAGCAGAGAGACCAGACCGTGAAGCCGGCTCCAACTCCAATTTATTGAACATTACAAAATACTCTGCATATATTTTCACATTAAAACAACATTCTTGCAAATAAGATATCAAGTCTTGAGTCATTTGTGGTGCCCACGGCTACAGAAAACACTGACCCTGCTAGAGATTTAGTACAGCCCGGTATCAGAAATCAAAACCAGAATAAGGCATACCAGAAATGCAAAACTATATAAAAACCTTTTAAAAACCTCATGCTCATCTGGTGGGACAGGTACAGAGCAGAACGGCGTTTGCTGAGCCTTGCCAACAGTACCAGGAGGTCCTGCCAGCTGGCTTGCCCCACGTTGGGCTCGCTCACCCAGTGCATCTACATGTCCCCTTGATGCCTGCTGTCTTGGCACGCGGCGAACCGGCTTCCAGCGTGTTCCAGCTGGAACAGGCAGTTATTTACCCGCTTTGGGGCATTAACAGCCCAAGTCCCCACTCTTCCCCAAGAGGACATCCCCAACCCTCCCACGATGCCAGCGCCCAGCTGCCACGCTGAGCGTTTGCACGCTGAGCAGTTCTTGGGGAGCAATTCTTGGCCTTTGGGGTCACACCAGGAATAATTTAGTGTGGGCCATTGCCACCAGGTCCCACCACCTTCTCAGGAGGGACCGGAGGTGGCTGGGAGGCAGGTGGTGGGGACAGACCTTTGAAGATGCACTCAGTTCTCGCCCGTCACTCCTGTTCCTGATGTATGTTCATACCTGCTGCTCGCTCCATGTCTTGCACCATGACCAGCCCTCCCCGCTGATGGGCCCCGGGCAGCTAGAGGGATTGGGATGTGGGCAGGCTGAATGCCAAGGATGCTGTGCAGGGCACAGCTGAAGACCACGGCTATTTGGAACACATCCAGACAACAGGCGTGGGGCTGGCCCAGCAGGTTGGCTGCTAGAGGAGTCCCTGTGCGTACAGGTTCACTGGTCCGGCTCCTGGTGGAGCCAAACCCCCGGAGCACTGCTCCCAGTCCTGAGAAGGTCACGGCCTTGACTCTGTGTTACCTCCATAACCCGGGGAACACAGAGCTGCTGTGGCAAGGAGCCCACCTCTGGCCTCCTGGCTGAGCTCCACGCATGCTGTGAGGAACCAGCACTGTCGCTACCTTGAAGCCGACGGCTTGGCCGTTGGGTGTGGATGGGCTCTCATGCACCGGCCACCGCTCCCAGCCTTCTCCTCGGAGGTCTCCTGCTCACAGGCTGGAGATCAGCTCATGCTCCTACACCCCACGAGCAGCCACGGCCAGCACCCACACACCTCAGGGCAGCACAACTATGATGGGATTGAGTCCGGTTGGGATCCCAGCCCTGGGAGGAACATCTCTGGCCTCTCAGCTGTGGAGATGCGTAGGGACCAGGCGGAAGAATGAGGTTTGGGGTCTGTGCCTCCCTGGGTGGACGGTACCTGCTGTTGCAGCACCAAAGCCCAATTATCAAGCAGTTTTGCATCGGTAGGTGCATGGTCAAAGCCCATGGTGGAGTGCAGCTCCGGCAGGAGTACGGGGCTCTCCTGCCACTCCTGGAGTTTATGGAGACACACAAAATCTTTACAATGCAAGACAGCAGAGCGGTCAGCGGGTCACAGCCCATCCGCAGCCCCTGGCCCCTTCCCCACCCGCAGTCTGCCTCAGAGGTGGCTCGCTCTGTTGAACACCAGCCACTTGGGCTCCGCAGCGGGCGGCATCTTGCCCTGCTCCTCCGTGGCCATCAAAGGCTGCAGCTCCTGCTGCTCAGCACCCTCGGGGCTGCCGGGCCCCTGG
>NW_010563222.1:0-1621 GCF_000687285.1 Phaethon lepturus | reverse complement strand
AGACGTGGCTGGGGAACTGGAAGCAGGAGCTCTGCTCCGGCATCGCCCGGCTCGCAGACTGGGGTTGCTCCTCCAGCACGGGGCAGGCAAATCTCCTGTGCTGAGGTCCGCTCTCGATGCCTGGGGGGGAAGCGATGCTCTCCAGGGAGGAGATGCTTTGGTTCCACGCCTTCTGCATATCCACCGGCACGATTTTGGTGGTCTCCGAGGAGACGTAAACAGCCAGATCAGCCTGGTCTCCTTTCCACGGCAGCTCCTTCTCTGCCAAGGTAGGTGACGGCGGGATGATGCAGGGGCTGGGGCAGACGTCCAGGCTGCCTGGGGGGTGCAGAAGGAGGGACAGTGAGAGGGATCTTGCACAGCTCTTGCTCTCTCCCTGGGCCCCGCAAACATTGCAGAACCAACCACTGCCGAGTGGCCAGCTGGCCCAGGGATGCAGGAGCCACCAGGGAGGCTCTGCCATGCCTCCAGAGCCACAGAGAAAAGTGCTTCTCCCAGTTAGGTTCCGCTGCCTTTGGTTTTGCCCAGGCCAAGGCAACTTTGCTCCCCAGGTGGAGGAAGGACAAGCTACCCAACAGCAGTTGCCCTGGTGTGGGGATCATCGGTGCCTACCAGGAGTTGTCTTTCCCTGCAGGACCTCATCGGTGGCTCGAGCGACAAACACAATCCCTTCGTCATCCTCTCTCTCCGTCTCTGAGCTATCGCTCTCCTCCTCCTCCGAGCTGACCATCACCAGGACAGGAGCTGCAGCCAGATGTAGGGAATTGGTTTGGAAGATGGGGCACCCTGTGGGGGAAGGACTGCCCCCATGGGAGAAGGACTTGGTGCTAGCGCAACCCTCGGTGCTGGCACAGCGGGCTGCTCCATCCCACCCCACCAGGTCCCCTTGCCAGGACCTGCAAGCCTCGCCTGCCACCAGCCTCACCAGCCTCCGGCCAGGGAAGGTTTCTGTGCATCTTCCCATTGGGTGCATCGCTGGTCTGAGAGATGTTCTTCTGCGAAGGAAGAGGGACCGGCTGGGACCTGCCCCATGCAAACCCCTAACCTCAACCCAGGTGCCACCCCCCCCAGCCAAGGTAGCCCCAGGGACACAGATTCCCACCCCGGCGAGATGGCAGCTGGCAGTCAGCGGTTCCTAGTCCTTAGATGCTGCATCTTCATGGCCCTACAACAAACAGCTCAGCTGCAATGGCTTCAAAAGCCTCCAACTGAGAGGCTAAGGCTCAATTTCAGGCGCGGCACCACACTTCTCAGCCTGGATCTGCACCAGCGTTCAGGCTACTTTGTGCTGAGCACTCTTGGAAGACAAACGTGGGGCTCCTCCAGGGCTTGGGAGCGCTTTGCCCGGGGACCAGCCACCCCACGGCAGTGCTGGCGCGGTGGGGACGCGTGGAGGTGCGTCACCCGTGTGCTCACGTGCAGCACACACGGGACTGAGAGGAGATGAGCCGCTCTCCCCGCTGGCTCTGGAGCTGCCGATGCCCTGCAGCACCTCACCGACACCCCGAAGGACCTCCACGTCCTCCACAGGAAGGAAGTGGGCATTTGGGGAGCGCTTGCCTTTTTCCTGCCCTTTTCCTTCAGCCTGGCCTTGCTCTTGGAGGAGCAGACGTTGTGCTTT
>NW_010563221.1:14457-23780 GCF_000687285.1 Phaethon lepturus | reverse complement strand
TGGGTACCAGGGACCCCTACGGCCCCAGCCGTCCCCCCTGCGTGCCTCACTCTCCTCCGTGAAATCCAATTAAAGGGTGAAATGAATTTTGGAGTCACTGCTAGGGGCCGGGAAGTGTCCGTGCAATGGAAGAAAAAAGGGCCTGTCTGCTGGTACCGGAGCAGCAGAGAACTGGCTCTGGTCTTGTTTTAAGCCCAGCCCCGCTGAAAAGCTGCTGCTGCTGCTGCGAGGGAGCTATAAACGTGCCATGCACTAGTGTTATCGCTTTGACGGGTGCTGTAAAGGCTTTGAATGCCCTTTTTTTCCTTTTTCTCCTTCCTTTTACACTGTGGCCTTGTACCTTGCAGCCTCCCTTGCTGTCATGTGCCGGTTTCTTTTGTAACTCAAATCCCGCCCTCTCCTCTCTCTCTGTCTCTTTTAATGGCCAGAATACCTTCGTTTGCTGCCCCTTTCCTGGAGGAAAAAAGAAATACTCTACCATTTGAGGAAAAAAAGCCTTTCTCCTCTTGCTGCTCCCATGGCAGGTTTATGCCTCTCCAATGCTGATTCATGCAGAGGTGACGAGACAGGAGCTCCAGTGCAGGCTGCCCAAGTGCCTGGAGCTCCTCTCTCGGAGAGGGACTTGTCTTGCGGGGACTGCGGGCTCCTCGCGCCTCTGGAGGAGAAAGAAATTTCTTGGTGCTGAAAGTCATTGGTTTGGGCATTTTCTTCCCCAGGAATAGTTTCCCTTTTGACAGTGTGAGGCTTGGGGCAGTCCACTCGAATGCACTGCTGATCTCTTGGAACCCTGCAAGGGGCTGACATGAGAGCCTGGGAGTGCACCACAGGGATGTGACCTCAATTTGCCATTTCAGGAGTGCTGTGCAAACAGCTGGGCTGGCTGATGCAAAGGATCCTTTCCCAGAAGGATCCCTTCCATCCTCCCTCATTTCTCAGCAGCTTTCCTCCATCCCTCCATCCCTGGTGTTTTCCTCTTGCACACCCTCAGGCTGTGGAGCTCACTGCTGCCAGTTCAGATGGAGGCCAAAAGCACAGAGGGGTTGCAAAGCAATTAGGCTCAGAGGAGAAGCGGTCCCTGAAGGCTACTAAAGTTGCAGGCGCAGACCCTGGCTCGAGGAGTTGCTATGCCGTGGACTGCTGGAGGCTGGGAGGGTCCTCTGGGGAAAGTCACACTCTACGCCTGTCCTGGCCTTTCTGCACTTTTTCCTTAAACGTCTGCTCCTGGCCGCTGCTGCAGACAGCAGCGTACCAAGCTGGGTGCCCACCAGTCTGGTGAAGCGTGGTCATCCTTACGTCCTGCTCTCCTGCAGTTTTCTGATTTTCTTCACCCTTCTGTCTCTCCAGTCGTTCCCCTGCTAGGATGGCTTCTCTTTCCCACTCTGCTCTGTCCCTGTTCTTGCCTTACACGATTTGTTTCAGCGTTCAGCCCTTGCTTGGCTTCGGCTGTGGGTGACTCATTCTCCGCGCCTTGCCTTGGTTCCACCTCTTGGCTGTCTCGTGGACATCTGCTCTGCGCTGCGTAGTTCAAATGTAGCCTGCCTGAAAATGAAGCCCTGCTCTGTCCCCTGACGCAGCCCCTTTACAGCAAACACCCGCCTTCCCTGGAGAGATGAGACTTCTCCAAGGGCACAGTAGGGTCCCCAACAGCAAAGCATTGGTATAGTCCTCTCCTCCTATTCCCAGCCTGAAGGTAACTTGCATTGTCCCCCAGTCAGCCTGGAGTCACAAGAGCAGTGGAGGGATGGAGCAGCACCAGCTCCGCTGTGCTCGCTGGGCTATCCTTGGGTGCTCAGTTACGGAGGGGGTCAAGGCTCATGGGCTGCAAGGAGCCACGCATGGCCAGCTGCCTGCTTGTGTTGCTGCTCCGTGGCTCCTTCCCTGCTCCTGCACCCCTGTCCTGAAGGCGCCTGGCTCAGCGCGCTCTGCCCGCCTCTCTCTTCATCGCCCGCCCTGCTGCAGGGCGGCACAACTTCTCTGATGAATTCCTTTCTCATGGGAGGCGAGGGAGGGAGAGGGCTGCTTCATGCTACCTGAGGCCCTGTTGAGAAGAAGGGCTGCCCCATCCCTCTGTTTCACAAACCAGGTCCCCCGGAGACCCCAGTTCCTCAGGGGCACTGAGCACAGGGAGCTCACTGCAGGAGGATGCATTTGTATCCATGAGGATGGAGTAAGAGTATAATTTCTTTTAGCCCTACTTCCAAGTTTGCTTCCCTGTAGGGCTTCGGACTGAGATGTAGCTGATCAGCAAGAGTATGAAATCTAACAAAAGTAGAAGGTTGAAGTTTCAGGCCAGTATCATTATACTAGACAAAACTTGATGAATGTGTTTTCTTTCTTCCCTCCTCTCCTTAAATGAATTCAGACCAGGCCAATGTTTCCTTCTTGGTGAGGGATTTCTGAGGTTCTGACTCCATGGAAAGTTTGACTGGTGTGGATGCGTGGCCAATTTTTGAAAACAGCATTTGTTGACGGTTTGCTCAATGCTTGGAGTATAAAACTGAACTAAACATGAACATTCAGTTGCTCTGCTAAGAGTAAGGGCTTTGTATGTGTATTGTCCAAACACACAGGAAAGACTCTGCTGCTGCTAACCCAGACCAACTGGCCAAATGAAATATAAAGATATGCAGTTAAGAAACTCCCGTGCAGATTTGCAGTTGAATAACATCTGTGCTGGGAAGAGACAAAACCCAGGTGCATTTCCGAGTGAAGACTTCCACAGCTTCTTAATGTCAACAATAATAAGTCATTTTATAGCTGCCTTTCACCTTGAAGCATCTCCAAATGCTTTGAAGATCTCTGTGTATATATGATCCTTTGCCCAGCAATGAAGGGGAGGCTCTGGGCAGGGATGCAGCAGCCATTCTGTGTTTACCTACCGTGGCCTTGGGCACCTTCTCCTCCTTTCAGAGCCCTGCAGTGCACACGCAGTGTTGTCAGTTCTCTCCAATTTCCTCCTTCAACCTCCTTCCCCCGCATTTCTCTAGGCTTTCTCCATATCCCTCCTTGCTCCCACTGTCGCCCTTCCGTGCTGCGTTCCTTGTCCCTGGACAGCCCTCCCTGCTCTCGCCCGTGCATGCACTATTCCTCTTCCTTGGCAGCCCTCTGCAAAACTGTCCTCCTGAAGTACCCCCCCCTTCCTTCCTCTCCTCCAGACTCCTCTGCACTTGAACTCTTAACTTTCAGTTGAATTTGCATGCCATGCCTGTTTCAGCTTGCATGCTGCCTGGGACGGCAAAGATGTTTTATCTGCAGTGACAAATTGCTGCATGAAGTTACAGTGCTACACGAAAAGAACAACCACCCTAACGGTATTGCAACCTGATGGCCGTGATATGCCGGGGAGAAGAAGGTTAAAGAAAACAAAGGTCAGTGCTGATATATTAAGGTCTGAAAGCAGAGAAACGTACTTAAAAGGTTTCTGTATCTAATGCTTTGCATCTAGGCACTTTCTGAGATCATCTGTTGATTCCCAGAGTCTCCTGTTGTAGGCAGAGGGAGGACAAACTTCCTTGCACCTCAGAGGTGGCCAGAGCGTACTGATCTTAAGAGCCATCTAGCAAATCTCCATGGGGCTGAGGCTGAGGTTCCCAGCTTTCAATTATACCAATGGTATGATTTAAATTGTCTCAAGTGAGGACTCCAATGCCATGTGCCTAACCTCACCCAGCCCCTACCACCTGATCCTCTGCCATACCTATTCACCTTAATTTTTGCTTCTGAGCTGGGCTTCTTGGGGTTTCAGATGACTTTACAAGAGCGAGCGCTGCATGGAGTGCTGGGCAGTTGGCAAGCACGCTGCCCTGAGCCGCTGCTCATCATCTACCCAGGGCTTGCAAATCATAGTGTTCCACCCTTCTCCATGCCTTCATCCCAAGCTTCATCTCTACCTCTCCACAGAGAAAGTCATTTATGATGTGCTCGTGTAGCACCTCGCACTGCAGGGGCAAGGTCTCTACATGCAACAGCAGTAATGGTTGGATAATAAGTGATCTCCCTCCACGCTGGGCAGGAGCAGAGCTGACCTCAGTGGAGCCTTTGGCCCATTCCCCCATAGATGTAGCAGATAGTCTGACTCATGTGGCATGTGTCCCTCAGAAACAGGCTTGGGATTGTCCTCACCAATTTCCACAACAAAATGGGCCAGAAAGTAGCCAGGGGACAGTACCAGGCCTCAGCTGTGAGTTCTTCTAGTCAGCAAAACAAGGCAAACCAGATAGCTTTGACAGCTCAAAGGTAACTGAATACCATCCGTGCGAAATCTTAGGTTGTTGAATGAGATAGATAGACACGTGAGGACAGTGGAAAATAGGACTGAAAGGGACCTTCTGTATCATATTGCCCAGTCCCCTGCTGTTTGGGGTAGCTGTGGTATCTTGTAAAGAACTGCCTCACCTCTGCGTTAAAACAAGTTGGGATTTTTGTCCCGATAAAACCTGCTGGAAGGCAATCCCAGAAATGCGCTTCTTGGACAGTCAGGACCTTCTAATTTCCAGCTGAAATGTATTCCTGGCAAATTTATAGGCACTTTTTCTTGTGCCAGCGCTGCCCTTTCACTCAAATAGCTCTTCTCTCTTCCTGGTACTTCCCTCCGGGGTATTTGTAAGCAACAAATATATCTCTTCCCAGCCTGCATTTTGCGAGACTCCAGAAATGAAGCTCATTTAGTCACGTCTTGTAGAAGAAAGCTCTCTCCTCCCCTGGTCATCCTAAGAGAGGAAGGCACAGAAAAGGCAATTTTAAATTAATTCATCTTTTATATGGACATACAATATTCTGTACTTCTGCGATGGCATTAAAATCTTGCTAGTTCTATTAGAAATCCCTCATCTGACGTGTCTTAGGCTCACATTTGTCTTTCTCACATCTGCATGCTATTGCCAGCTTACAGTCATTTGATCGGCTAGTGCGCTCAGGTCTTTCTCCTCCTCTGTCACTTCCAACTGATGAGCTCCCAGCTGGTAGCAGAAATTCTCGTTATTACTCCCCCAGGGCACGACCTCACATTTTGTACTATTAAATTTGATTCCATCTCTATTGCTTCTGTCCCTTTTTCGTAAGAAAACTGCTCTGATTAGTCACCGTATAATGCCTTAGAGACCTAAAGACATATTCACTATATTTTTATTTTTAGAAACTGTTTGCTGTTTCAGTATTTTTATTCAGTGAATGATGCTGGTGTCTCTCTCTATTACCACATCTTTCTAACAGAAACTCCAGGCTGATGTGGAGAAGGGCAGCGGAAAATTGCCTCCCAGATGAAATATATGGCAAGATCAGGAATATTTCTAAACTGTTTCAAGGAAATAATTTTTTAAGTTATTTGTCACTCCACTGTACGAAATGATCAGACACACTGTCCAATCAACAGCAAAACAGAAACGTACACGTGTGAAAACGCTCTGGTTTACCTAACTATTTTTTCCAAAGTGATCCACCGTTGCTGTGAGTGAATTTACTGCATCTCGCTGCCGGGACGCAGCTCTCGCCTGCAGAGCTGTCACAGTGATGACTCCCAGCACTTTGGTTTTTAACCGTTGCAACTATTTTTACAGTGTTCAAAGTACTTCAGAAACAACTGTCTTTATTGCTTAATTGTTGCACGCAATTACTGTGGCAGTGGGCAGTTTATGAAGATCTGCGATGGTGATGAGAATTCATTTACTCTAACCTTTCTTTCTCGATTACAGATAATGCTATATGCAGATGGTTTTACCCAGAGAAGGCCTGATGTAATTCAAAACAGCCCCCACGTCCTTAAGATGCTGTAGCATCTCTGAAGAGTGTCTGACACTGCTGGTGCTTTGTACGGAGACACCTTTGTGTGCTGAGGAAAACTGCCACCGCAGGAGTTATGTTGTGGAAAAATGTATCTCAGGAAACAGCTGGGGAGAGGTGCACACAACAGTGCTGTGGAATTTTATTTCCCACGTCTAAACTGTCTGCTATATGTTTGTGAGGCGTTTCACAGGGCTGTGAGCTCTTTACTGGCTTTGTAGGTGTTTGAGCAGCACCTAAAGCAACGGGACCTCTGCAAAGTCCATCTCTGCCAATGCGTATCAAGGTTACTTTGGCTGCTTGTAAACCAGAAAAGGCCGATGCATGCAGGGAGCTGTAGTACTGACATGGCATTAAAATCAAAGACGGTTTCAATTGCTTCTCGCTTACTCAAACAGGGCACATCCCAGAGGCACACAACAATTTGCTGTGGTGGCCTTCTGATGGACAAAATTCAGTTCTCATGAAAGAACCAAATTTTCTTTCCACACTGCATTCTGCATGTGCTCTGCAGACCCCCTCTGTTTTGGGGATGGGTTGTCTGAGGGAGGATGCCCGCTATATGCCCGTGATACAGGCGTTGGTGGCACCTTAACGCCCTGCTCAAAGCGTCAGAGGGGCAGCATCTCTGTGCACCCTTTCAAGCTGTGCATCATGTTGTTTTGCCGGCAAAGACCTTATTTCTTGCCTCATCCAGACATGCTAACGAGGCACCCGTGACACCTGACAGGGCCTGCCTACAGACATGTGAAAGAAGGTAGCAGAGGGAGAGGGAAGGCAAAGTATCACTTTGGAAGCACGAGAACTTCTGAAACATTAATCTGGTGAATAACTCCCTGCCAACTAGAATTTCACTAAACCACTGATCTGAATCATGTTGCAGATGGCATCGTCTTCCAAAGTGTTAGCAAAACACAGGGCTCAACCTTCAGTGGCCATGTATCGCTATTTCTGATCCAGCACAACACGCCTGTAAAAGACAGAGCTTGTAATAACTGCAGCTCAGGAAAGAAAAAAAAAACCCCAACACCAAACCTGTTTGGTGATCTGAATAGCTGGCTTGCAGAAGGAGAATTGCCCATTTTGCTCAGTGCAGCAGTGAAGATGGGCTCACAGGATAAAGAGCACCACATGCTCTGATGGACTGTGAGATCCGCTTTGATGCCTTTTTATAAGTGTAAAATCCTGACTGGCATTTCTGAGTGGAAGGCGAAGGTGCTAGGCTTGATAAAGTAGGACCAGTCATGACACAAGCGGAGGGAGGAGGAAGAAATTGCATGTCAGCTGGGAGACTCCATTTACGTTATTTCATGGCTGCAGGAAGAATTTAGGCTTGAAACATTGTTTTAAATACTAAAACCAGTGCGACCTGATGCCAGGATGGATAAATAGTAAGCACTCTTGGGCATGTGATCTCTGGTGCCAGAAGCTACACCTGTATTATCTCAGCCTCAGGTCTTTTTGGCAGCTGAATTGAGGTGCCAGTCCCGGCCATGTTGCAGCTTTTCAGTAAGAAGAGCTTAACGGTCCCCACCTCCCTACGCCTGATTTCCATGCAGGAGGTCACACCGGCTCCAGGTGAGAGCGATGGTTGCTCTGAGTTGCTCATGGTTGCTCATCCGCATGGCCAGGACCCAGAGGAGAGCCACGGCACGGATCCGAGGCACTCTCCCGGCAACCCTAAAATATGAGCACCTCTCCCAGGCAGGACCTGGGGTCTGGCAGCCTGATCTCAGCTGGAGCTTAACAGGAAACAGAGCTGAGATTTACATCGCCCTGGTTTCCCAAGGAGGGACGGGCCTCCCAGGGATGCTGGTACCTGTCTCCTGGGCTTTACCCTGCCATCTGGCCCAGAGCTACCACTGAGAAGTCTTTACAAAAGATGGCCAGCTTCTGTTAGACATCTTTTTTACACACACCCTGGCAAAATGGTGCTAAAAGAACAATGCTAAGGATTGTGAAAGCAAGCCCTCCACAAGCAGGAAGGCAATGGAGGAGAGCCAGAATAATGGTTGCCTTGTGCAATCTTATTTTGGGCTCTATGAGCGTTTAACTCGCCTGCTATTTTAGCCCCTGGAGCCCTGCCTCTCCTAGTGCACAGATTGCAGCTGTGGAGGGGCTGAACAGCAAAACACGAGGATGGAAGCGGCTATTGCCAGTTGACCTGTACTTCTTTCATTGAATGACTGGAAGGCGTGCAGTCATTGAGGTGGAGGCTGAAGGAAGAGACTGTCTCATTGGCAAGACACCCGAGTGCTGCCCCAGAGAGCTGGACTTTCTCCCTGCCTCCACTGCCACGTGCCTGTGGTATATCACGGACATCACTTCCTAGCGTTTGCAGGTATTCACTGCCTCTCTGTGCTCTTGTTCCTCGGTGCCCGTCTTGAAATCCTAGGGGTGCTGATCTCCACAGTGACGGAGGGCGGTGAGAGCCCTGCTCTGAACCTTGAACGCTATGCTCACGTGCTGGTCCGTGGGTAGGCAGACCCTAGGCAGGTCAAAGAGGATATCAGAAATGACTGCCTCTTCCCATCAGGTGGGGAGCTGGTGATAATAAATGCAGGAGTTGCTCTAAGCACTTTAGCATTATGATGGTGTTACAGAAGAACCTAAGAGGAAATTAATAGGGCCAGAGTAACCGGATTTGAATAGCATGTAGTACAAAAGGCTGAGGAATCCATCAGCCTGAGGCAAGACCTTCCACAGAAGATGTCAGCCCAGCCAGTTAAAGTCAGGCAGCGTTAGAAGAAACTGAATATAATGCCAACCTGCATAATAGACATTGCTACCACCTATCACAGTAATGAGATTTCATAAAGAAAAGCCCATCTTGGTGGCTTCCAGCAGGATTTCCTTTAGCAGACAGCTGGGCACCTGGGCGGATTAAACACAGAGACAAGTTGGAGCAACTGGAACAGCCTATCACGTTTTAATGTACCCAGGTAGTTCTAGCTAAAAAAGAGGTAGCAAACACATTCAGCCCATTTTTAGGTCATCTCTGAATGTATACACACTGTGAGATAACTAACCATTTGCTCCCTGCCATGAACATGGTGCAGCACAGGACCCACTAACAGTCCTTCCACGGGAGTGGGTGCCCTGCTCAGTCTCCAGGAGTGGGAATAGCATCTTGCAGCCTCTGCCGTGAGGTATCAAGAGGCAGGATGCATAGATTTGCTGTTCACCCCATCCCTCAGGCTGATGGAGAAACGGAGGACAATGACACTTCCTCTTGGTTAGAAGACAGGAGCTGGCACAGTGCTTCCTCTGTACTGGAGGAGGAGCTGAAAGCAGGACTCAGCCATGAGGCTCTCCACGCTTGGCTCTGCACACAGTACAGCTGCGATGCTTCACGGCTGGCCAGAGCCGCAGGCACAGCCCTATCCCTCCCAGCAATACGTTGGTGAGGTTCTTACACCTTTTCGCTGGTTTGAAAATCAGCTGCTGCCAGTCTCAGTTAAGGAACTGCCAGCTGGAGTTGGGGTTATGCTTGCGATTTTGATCTGGGATTGCCTGGTGACTTGTCAAAAGCAGTAAGAGTCGTC
>NW_010563221.1:10185-14384 GCF_000687285.1 Phaethon lepturus | reverse complement strand
CCCCCCCCAAAAAAAAGATTTTGTTTGACTCTCAGAGTGATCTGGGTCCCAGTTTCCTTTCTCAGGATGCCACTGCCTCCCTGGCAAACGAAGTCACATCCCCGCAAAAGAATGGCTTCTAGCACCAAACTTTTTGAAATGTCCTACTTTACAGCCAGGGCTCAAGCAATGGTGAGACAATCCAGCGAAAAGAAGGGGACAGTGCAATTAAGTGAGGGGATGCCAAAGCCAGGGAAGGACTTCTCCGCTTGAGAATCTTTTGTAAAGCTGGGACTGAGGCAATGCTATGCTTCCTTTAAATCACCCAACACCTGGAAGCCATTGGCGGGCTCATAGCACAGGCAAAATGGATGTTTCTGTTGCTGGTATTATTATCATCATCAGTCCTACTAACGAAGCAGTGATAGGAAAATGCATCATCCAAGGAACAGTGTCCACCCTCCATTTCTACACAATATGGCTTTAATTACACTCAAAGGATCTAATGACAAATTAGGGCCCAGTCAGTGTGCTTTGAAGTCAACAAAAAGTTTCCTGTTGTCTTGAGTGGGCATGGCTGAGGACCACAAGCTGCAGGAGGGAGACTGAATCACTGTGATCCCATACAGGACTCCATTGAGGGATGGTTTTGCCTCCATGAGAAGATCATTGGTGTCAGAGCCAGCACAATGAAGAGTCCATGGCTGCCAAATCAGGAGCATGGATTTATCAAAAACCCTGTGCTGTGGTGTTCCCATTCACTTCTGATCTGTAGAGGAGTTGCATGCTGGTCCATAACTCTCCCCACTTACCCACACACCATCCTGTCACATTCCTAGGGAGTCACCCTCCTAGAACCACTATTTTCCTAGTTGTAAAATAGGACCAGGTCATCAGCTCAGGCACCAGCTCAGAATCTGGCCATTTTTCCTTTTTTTCCCCTTCATCTAGAAGAAATGGCAATCCACACTAATTTTTAAAACTGGCAAAGCTATCAAATCATATTCAATTAGGCTCTTTCCACCCCTTGCACATGCCTAAAATAAAGCTTCTGTTATTGGAGTTTAGCTGACGAAGCTTTTGTGCAAGAAAGGAAAGGCTCCAGTTAGTTTTTCTGTAACTGAAGCCATATGGAATTGAAACTTGTTGAATCAATAATGAAACATGTCTGTGTCACAGAGCAGTTTTGATTCCAAGACATACAATGGACTGTTTGCAAAGTCACGTTGCTGGTTAAAACTACATTTTTTTAAATCGACAAATAATTTAGGGACTGAGCTGCTTAGGAGGATATGGTCTAGCTGACTGCCTGAGAAAGTTTTTTAAAATCCTCAAACCAGCCTGAGGTTCTCTGTTGACTCTCTTTCATAATACTTTTAACTACACTGTAGCAAATGCTTGCCAGCCATTTAGGCAAGTTGCTTAAGACATGTCAAGAGACATGAAGAGTAAAAATGATTTCAACCTCCTAATTCCCCATCCATCCCTCCCAACACATGCATGGTAGCTGTACTGAGAAGCAGGTGAGTTGCTAATGCAGATTAAGTTGTCCTTTGAGGAGCTATTGCAATTAATCCACCCAGTAACCCCTGAACAAAGAAGTATTTCTGTGATGCATCAGTGTTTCCAGATTTAGAAAGAACTTGACAAATGCCTAACTGAACTTGCACAGCAGGTGAACCACATGCGGTGGAGAAAAGAGTGTGCAGCCTCCAGAGGCGGGCATGGAATATCTAAGGGGGTAAATATCCAACTTACTCAATGGTAGCATTTATTTTATTTTATTTAGGTGCTTGGCAGTGAAGGAGGAGGTTGGAGGACGTCAGAGGTGCTTCAGCAAAGCTTGCTGGTGACTAGAAGTTTCTTCATTTTCATGTAGCATCCCCATAGCCACCTGAAGTCCATCTATATTACGATATGAGGTATCCCCCCTGGCTTTGGTTCTTGGTCTCAATGTCATACGGCTTTGTACTGCGAATGTAAAGTAGCATTTGTGGAACCCCAAAAGTTTTGGTAATTCTTTTCAAAAAGGTGAGCTTTTCTGAATTTCCCTTCTTGGTAGCACTGGGCTAGGTCTGTCCTGAGAATATTGCATTTCCTAATCTCTTGGTTCCTACTGGCCCCAGGTCTAAAACAATCATAAGAACCCCACACTTCCCGAGCAGGAGGAGCACTGCGCAGTGGTGGGCTCTGGGCTGGCAGCTTGGGTTTCCTCCTCAGGGACTGTGGGAGCAGATGCCCGGAGCTCAGTTTTTCCTGGGTTTTCTTTCTTTCCTTTCTGATTCTGTGTTGGGTAATTAAGGACTGAAAGGTTGCCTTAAGTGCAGCCTTGGGAATCGTATTTTACTGCAGACACTGTTCCTTGTTATCAGTTATTTTATTATAATAGGGCCTAAAAATCCAATGCACATATGATCCTTTCTTGGAAAGGTTTAGTATCGAAACACATCAACCATGGAGGCAGATAAGAAGATACCTACAATTATGGTGCACTGTGGCACTGTAAGTGGAGGTAACTTGAGCCAGCCAGTGTGCGCTGGAAAGAGGCAGGCACTGGTGGCCAGGTGCTCAAATCCTAGTTTGGTGCCTCCAGCACAAAGTTTGAGTCCTGTAGCAAGGGAGTGGAAATGCCACAGGGGACAAAATCGTTACTAACCAAAACAGCTGACATCATCCGCAGTTGTGTGGGAACCTGCCGTCGGTAGGGGTATATATTAATTTCCTGCTGTGGATTTTCCATAGTAATTTATCACTCCAGCAAAAATAAAAACCCCAACAAAACCCAAACAAATGAAGTGAAAAAAACAAGAGAGCGCAATGTCTCATAATGAGCTCTCTCTGTTCTGGCAGCAGCTGCAGTTTCTCCTCTCAGATTTCTTTTCTGTTATTACTCAGAAGGAATCAGCAGCTGCTTAGGAAATATTCCAGAAAGATTCATTGAGAAGTTCTTGGTTGTTTTTCACATACTAATCTGACAGAAATAACGTCTTCAAGGAAAGGACTGGCTCTCCTGTTTTTCGTCTGCTCCTCATAAATTAGTGGCTTCTGATAACATGGTTATCTAAAAGGAAACAACAGCAGGAAGAATCCAGAAATAACAGGTCCAGGTGATGGGAGACAAGTACAGTTTTTATGTCACCGGGGGGGTGGTGGGAGTTGCTTAGGCTGTTTTAATGATCAGGTTTGCACCTCCTTAAAAACTTCTGCTCAACCAAACTGCTTTCCAAGTGGACGTATCTGGAGGCAACACCCATAAGAGGGATCATTTGGAAGAGACACAACACAGGCTCCTCTAAAAGTAGCATACCTTCAGGACAGATTGACTCTGGAGTTATTTTAGTGCTGTCATTGTGCTCTGTGCCTTAGGGCTGGAGCGCGCTGCCATCAGAGCCCAGCCAGGGAAGCTGCCTGGGTAGAGCTCGGTGGGATGGTCCAGATCAGTGCCACTGACAAGGCGCTCCTATCGCTACACTTCGTTGCTCTCTCTTGCGTACTTTCTTTTAACAGGGATACCTGCTCGACAAAGAGCATTCCTCCCCGTGCTGAGAGTGCCTAGCAAGAGTCGGAGCTGGTGCCCGATGCGAGTCAGAAAGCCGGTAACCGGTGGTTGTTAAACAGGTCGGGGGGGTAGAGGTGAGCAGATGTGTCAAGGCTCAGATTGCCCCCAAACCATGTCTGGAAGCTGTCACCCTGAGCCTTTCCTCTGCTGTTGGCCCCTGGTTGCAAAATGAATGACATTCCCATTTCCAGGTCTCTGGTGCGTGAGGGCACAATTCAAACGTCATCTTTTGAATGATGTTTGCCCATCACTCAAAATCAAAGCCTGTTTGCCCTTCCTCTGTCCTTCTGTGTCACGGGTAGCCCTGCCTCCGAGCACGCTGCAGGCAAAATCCAAAGCTCCTGTTGGCATCCAGAGGTGGAGACAAGGATATTCATGGAGCCAATATGGAGCCTCCAAAGCTCTCGAGACCGTGAATCTTGCTGCATGGAAAATTAAATGCAAAAGCTGCTGCTGCCTCTTCTGCAGTCACTAGTGGGTGGGTGGGTGGAGAAATTAAACCTGGGTAAAAGTAATTTGGATCTGTAATGTCCAGTGCTGAAAAACGCTGCCCACTGAAGTATACAAGCTCTTAGGAATGTGAAAGAGATAATTGGAGGTTAATAGAGCTGTTACTGCTGGCTGCCTGGCCAATTATTTCTATGGAAAAATCCTGACTCTT
>NW_010563221.1:0-10174 GCF_000687285.1 Phaethon lepturus | reverse complement strand
TTATTGGAGTGAGTTCATGATCGTCTATATAAAAGAAAGCTGTATTCTGAGAACACATACGCATTTGCATACGGATGGTGTTCTCTTGCAAATTATTTGAATAAAAATAAAAGAAGAATGAAAACAGGAGTTTTCACTCAAGGGAAAAGTTAATGAACTCACTTCTCTTTCTTTCACTCCCTGATTAAATATTATGTTACCATTTTATCTTTGTGCATGAAGAGTAAAGCCCTATTCTGTATTTTGCCAGCTTCATTCATGAAGCTTTGTATTATTTTTTCTGCAATAAAAAATTAAAAATTACTCTCTCCACATGAGAAGCAGAATGGAGAAGAGAAGAGCAGTAATTCCCTGCAGTATGGAGGAAGGAGAAAGTGAAAGACGAGACATCCTCTTTTGTTTGTTTGAATAGGCATGAGATGTGCTCCAACATGTGCTGATGGGAGCAGCTGGAGAAGACCAGCTACAGAATCTTGACAAGAAATGCAAAAGGCATTACCTGCTATGTAAGATATCAGCGAGACCTTCATTTCTGAAAAGTGCTTTTTTCTTTAACGCTCATTATTTCTGAGAGCCCATGGGCTCAGTAGCAGATTGTACTGATGTTTTAAAGTTGACTGCTTGATCATTCTGATTCAAATCCTGTGGATTTTCAGTGTTGATAGCTAAGTGGATTTCAGTGGATTTTCGGTTAGACCAGCTGAGCACTACTGGTCTTCTCATTCTGCAGTGTTCAGGTAGCTCAGCTGAGCTGGTGTTCGTCACATCGGACACCACCTTCTTTCAGGTGGCAGCAAGAAGCGTTGGCAACGTTCAGATAAATAAGTCCAGATTCGTATGCCAGAAGATGATTCCAGAATTGGCTTGGCATTTTATTAAGACATCAGAAGGCTGTTGCTGCCATGGATTTCTCAGTCTCCAGATATATGAAATTTGCTAGGAGTCCCCATCTGAGACAGCACCAGAAAACTAGCTCTGCATGAAAGCAACTTCACGGGGAGTGCCCCTCAGCTGCTAAACATGGCTGGCTTTCAAATGTTCTTGAGAATGAACATTGTTGCTTTTAATCTAGAAATGGATGCATGGTTTTATAGAGGCTTAGTGCCTGAATGGCTTGCAGTCTTGTTCGATCAGCTGTTGGGTTGTAAGCAGAGGCAAGATGGAATCACAGAAGAGATATCCACTTGCAAACCTTGTAAAACAGTGTTTTCTAGGGTGAAAAAATGTAAATTCCAAGTAAGTGAGAATGAAAAACAAACAGATGTGAGAATGGGGAAAGGAGAGTTAACATTTAGAAGTGGACCCCTCCATCCAGGTATTGCGTCTGTCGTGCTGTTGCTGGCCCATTGCTCTAGGTAGTAGGAGCAAGGCTTCTAGCTGCCAGTCAACCATTTTCTTTTTGATAATTATTCACATTGCTGTAGAAATGGAAATTATCTCTATTTTCTCACTTCCCAGTTGAAAACTGTAATTGCAGCTGCTCCCTCCTCCTTGTTTGGAAGTTTAACATGCAGAGAGTCATCAGCCAGGCTTGCCTTAAATCAAATCTTCCCATGCAGCCTGGGTTACAATCTAGCGAGCACAGCAGCTGCCTAGGCTCAGCAAAGAGAAAAGCAACACATTTCTCCAGCCACTGGCTAGGGAATTCCTGCTAAAAGAAAGGGGCTATGCCTTGTCTGATACCTTTATAAAAGCGTAAAGGAGTCAGTTTCCTGAGGGCTTTCACAGATACAGCTAATCATCTTAAATTGAAACAGGGTTTCCAAAACCAGCATGTAAATCCCCATAACACACCTTCGATTTCTGTCTCCAAGGCTACCCAGCTGCCCTGATCCTCTGTGACAAGTTCTGGAAATGCCATGATACGTCCTTTCATACTAGTTCTTCCTTGCTCTTCAAGCCCCCTCGCTTTTGGGTCGTCTTGCTCGCAGGAGACACTGCTCCACAGGATTGCTGCCATGGTGGTAGGTGAAGAGCTGCTCTGAAAGCCTGTGGGAAGTCTGCGTGGCGGGGAATGCACAGACTCCCATCCCTCCCACCAACAGAGAAATGCTGATTTCCTCAGGGATACAAGAAAATAGCCAGAGCTCCCATGCAGACCTGCCCTGCCCAGCTTTGCTCACTCGTCTGTGCAAAGGCTGGGTTGGAGGTCCCTTTATAGCAATGCTAATAGCATTTATTCATGCTGTTTTTACTAAACCTTCTTATTCTGCTGTAAGACATGCATTTCGTGAATAATAGCAACTACTCCCCGGTCACAGAAGTGTATTTTCGGGGACACAATATATGTAGCCTTACTGGACATTTTCCAGTGACGTTATATGGAGACACTGTTTTCTCACAGTGAGCCAAAATCTGCCCTCTTCTGAAGTCTCTTGGGTCTAAATTAGTAAGACTTTTATGTATCATCATTTGAATCTGAATGTGTTTCCTTGCTTGTAGTCTCTGTGGTCACAGAGTAGGCAAGGAGACTTTGCGCTGTAGTTTACCTTGTGGTGTTTTTTTTCTGCTGTCCTTGTGAACCGCATGATCAGCAGGCACATTCCCTGTGTTACCAATACAGGAGCACCTTCTAAAAGTGAACATCCTCAAAGATGCAAGATTTGCACAGCCACAGATGTATGGAGCAGTGTCCTAGAAGACTGCAGGAGCCCCCAGCTGATGGTTCATCTGAAGGTCTGGGGTGAGACATGGCTTCTCTGAGAAGTTAGCATCCGAGTTGCTTCCCTGACCATTATCCAAGACTCACAGAAGTGCTGGATGAGCCAATGAGCCTTTTGTACTGCAGGTACCCCCAAAATGCTGCAGGGTCAAGAGCAAAGTGCCAAACTAGAATCAATGAGGCTTTATGTAGACACTCAAGAATAACAAACCAACCAGTGGATTTGTAGACAGACTGTAACAGCTTGTTATCTGATGTCCCCTGGGCACAAACACCAAGACATCTGCAGTTTTTGACCCTTTTTTTTTTTTTTTCTTTGCTGGTTCAATAGTGAGTCAGCTGGTCATCCAATGTGAAAACAAAACAGAGGGAAGAAGACAGCACATTGCAATAGGCAGGAGATTCTGGACTATTAGGATGCCAGAAGGACTGGAAATAATATAAGTACACATGTTGCTTTGCTCTCCTTTATTATTTGTGCATCAAGCCCTCAGAGTTTGTTTCTGGAACTCTGTTAAAAGCAGAGGTTTCACTTTGCCAGTTGTCATTGGACTTCTATGTTGGTTTTATTTTGCATGTATTTTGCACCTCTCTGTTTGGAACTGCAAGTAGGTAATGAACCTGGAAAACACACATTGAGACTTCACTGACTTTCCCTGATTTTTGTCTGAGAACACAAAGCTCTCTTCATACCATCTCTTCCAGTCCCATCAGGGGGAAGGAAGAGCCCCAGAAGACTGACTTCTGGATCGTCCTTTGGACCAAGATCTCTGCTCCTTGGGATGCAGGGACTGCACTAGCTCATATCATGCCTCTTTCCTGTTTCTAGGCTCTCATTAATAAAGAGTGTGCCCAGATTGTCAGACGGGGTCATGATCACCAGCCCCAGCCTAATCTCTTAATTAACTCCTGTTAATGTAAATGCACTCGAAAAGACTCTTTTAGCCGCAGTGTTCAAGAAATTAGAAGTCCTCTCTTGAAGAGACAGTGTGTTTCTTCTTTCGTGGTTCAGTATAGTGACAACACTGTCTTGCTGTATGAGAAGGATTTGCCACATCCTATGATGCTCACTTCTCATCCCTGGATTATAGATTATTTTAAAGCAACTCAGGATAATAGGTGACAGTTCAGTGTATCTTACATGTAGCATTTCAGTCTTGCATAGGCACAGACCTCCTGGCTTCTTGCTTCTGTAATTTCCGTGTCTCAGAATAGCCTAAAGTCAAGGTTGGGTTAGGCACCTTGGGTAGTAGAAGGTAACAATATGTGAGGTTCTGTGACCTGCCAGAGAAAGGCACTGTTACTGCTTCTCATTTAATCTGATTTATCCTCATTGCATGGATGTCCTATTCATTGCAGTCAAGGTCAGGAAAGGATTTGAGCCTGTTTCTGATGTGGGAAGACAGCAGTCCCACAGGTAAAAAACAAAAAGAAGTGCTAAGCTCAGATTGACCTTAGTGAAAAAAAGCAAGCTCCCAAAATGGAGTGTAACTGGACTGTATGAAGAGAGTGAATTTGAAGCAGGGCGAGAATTGTACCTGCTCATGTTAAAAGCAAAGACTCTCCTCTCCCTCGTGACTTCAGTTTTGCCTAGGAGAATCCATATAAAAACAAACAAATGCCAAAAGAAATGTTTCTATTGTTTTCCTTCTCTGTTTCTAATGAAAACTGTTCCTTTAAAACAGAGCAATATCCTCCCCTATGATTTTTGCAGTCACAACGCAGAAAGAGAGAAAACCTGAAAGCAAAATTGACTCCTTTTGATTTTTCCTAGTTCAAGAGAAGAGACATGCCAGTGGGAAAGAGAACAAAAATCATGCCAAGTAAATTTGGATTTTAAACTGCCTCTGATGATCCACAGCAATCATACAAATGTTTATTTCCGGTTTTATAGTTTATTAGTGTTTAAGCTAACAGCAGATCTTTAATTTGATATTCCGTCTTCCTTACATGAAAATATGTATCTTTCAGATCGGTTCTTTAATTATTCATTTCTGTAGGAGTTCAGATAACAAGTTGTTGGGGGATAATTTTGTCATATACTGCCTTCACACGTACTTTCTGTTCGCTAATTCTTTGGTTACTGATGCTTGATTTGGTACTAGAGGTCAAATTCTGATTGCACTGAAGTTGACAAGAAAATGTTCAATAGTTTGAATAGGGTGTCGATTTATCCTCACCATTCATGCCATAGTGGGAGCTGCCATAACATCTAATGCCAAATCTTTAATACTTATCTAGTGCTCTGAAGTGCAGCCCCCCGTATTGGATAGCAAGCATTCACAATTCCAACCAAAAAGCAAGGGAGGGACTGTAGCCCTGCTGTTGGAAGTGCAGAAGAGGCATGAAGTAGGAGTATGTCTCATTTATTGCATAACAGGTTGGATAACTTTTTTGCATGTGGTTTGCTCATGTGGTGTTGGTGACATGGATGCACAACCCACAGCCATGGACAGGTCTCTGCAACCTGCCTGTTTCCTAGTTATTATGGCTCCAACCTGTAGACCGTCATGCAGGCAAGCATCTAGAGCTATGCTGCTAAATCTATACATATGCACAGAAATATCACGATACATGGGGTTTTCTCCTCACGTGTTTAGTGCTCAAAAATTTGATCAAATTCAACAAGAGCTCAGCATGTAATATAAAGCAGCTGTTTATGAGCGCGTAAGTTGTTACGAACCAAACTTCAGGCAGCCAGATTTGAAAAATGTAGTCATTCTTTAAATGATGTGCTCTACTGAAAGGAGTCTAGTCTAAAAATGCCAATGAAGTCTGAAAGTTTATGATGTAAAGAAACCTGTAGCATGCAGCGTGTGCTTCGTACTTTTCCTGGATTTCATTATGCCTTCCTGCCTCACAGAACAGCTGTAACATTAAACCCATTGAAATTTGTAAAGTGCTTAGAGATTCACTGAAGGGAGGCAGTAGAGGATTAAAAGGTACTCAATTTTCATTTCTCTTACATCAGGCAAGATAGTTTCCGGAGTGTCTTCATAATAAATAAGAATAAATAACTGCAAATGTAGAATCTGTTCTGTGCTCATTAATAGGTATCTTTTGGGCTGTGATTGAGGAGAAATTCTTTCAAGGAGAAGGTGACTGTAGATTTGGAGATCTGAATTGCTATTTCAGTACCTTTCTTAGGGCTATGGCTTGAAGCGTCAGGGTGCACTTTACTAGTGCATGAACACTACCCAGGTCTACTGGCATTTGAATAATAGTGGCAAATAGTTTGTTTGACCATTCTCTCCTGTCAAATTTCAACTAGATTTTCAAATAAATAATTCACCAATATTTTTTCCTCATGATTTGGTTAGCTTAATAGCCAGCTGAACAATATTCATCAAATAAATTACTCACTTTTTCCCCATCAATCTGCAAATAATTTATTCACAAATACTTTTTACATGAGGCAGCCAGCTCTAGCCAGGACAAATCAAGGTAATTTCCCACTCTTTTGATCAAATGCCAGTAGGACTTTATCTTGGACAGCTCAATAGAGACAGGTTTTAATGCATAATACATAATGGGTAAGCTGAGTTTTTCACAGTTCTTTGTGAGTTCTCTGCTATTGCCCATATTTCTGTTCAACTACTGAGAGAAGAATGACAGAGGGGCATATATTTTCCACCCAGGTGTGCTCAGAAGCATTTCACAAAATGACCGTACAGCTCCGAGGGCACAGGGCTCATGTCAGCCACAACCGTGATGGGGTAGCCCCTTGGCTGGAACATGCAAGCTGTTTAATAGAGCAAGGCGAAATTTAACAAGAGTTGAGGAGAGGAAATGCAGACGAGTATTGTGCCCGCTCCGAAACACAAAGGAAACCTAGAAGCAGAATGAAATCAGGCAATGTGGAATTCGGCCAGCGCGCTGCGGATAACATCCCTAGCTCTTGAGAAAAGGGTCTTTAATGAGCAGCCAAGACACAAGGCAGCACATCCCCATGTAGATGTCTCCAGGACAACATTCACTCTGTGGTTCCCTTTCCCCAGGATTCTCATGCAAGCAGTTTGGAAGCAGCTGACAGTCCCCTTCCTGCCTTTAGTGGCTGTCATATTGCTGACGGAGCAGTTGAGCATGGTCTTATCTGCCTGTCTGCCTATCCCTCCCTTTTGTTGTGGAGAGCTTATGGCTCCCACACACCAGCAGCAAGGAGTCTCACATAGCTAAGGCAATGGGACCGAAAGATTTCTCCCCTGCTTGGGGTTTGCAGCCTGCAAGCTGCACGGCACTGGAGCAGCACTTTTGCAGCCCCTGCCACTAAACAGGGTGTTGGGTTCTTGTCAGGGTGGGTCCTTCTGCTGTTGGTTGGTGATGTACAGGATTTCTGAATCCTGTTTACGCTTGCACGCTCCATGCTGTATGTGGACCTGCTATGCAGTTGTCTCACCTTCGTCCTCTGCTGCACAGGCAACAAGGTGGGCAGAACGTGAGTTTTTTATCCATGTTCGTCAAGACAGAGACTTTGCAAAAGCTAACCAGTATATGTTGGGGGAGTTGCGCAAGTTGGGAGTGGTTGCATGTGGGTTTCTTTAGGATCAGGGTGTGTTCATGGTCACGCACATATGTACATACATGTTGTTTAATATACCCTTTCAATCTCGATCCCTTCCTGAGATTCTCTTGGCTAATCTAGTTACCCCAAAATGAGATGCCTTTCAGCCTATGCATTATGCAGAAATCTAGGTACGAAGGAATGTAGGCAAATGTTTCTGCAGTGTCATCAATAAATGAATTATATGTGGTATCTACCCAACAACAACATGCTGAACACTGAAAGTCAAATGGGAGAGAAACAAATGACTGACCACATATTTACTCTGCATCTCATAAATAAACATGGAGAAAGCACAAAAACAGAGGAAGATATTTGTCTTGACTTTATACTCGGAGAAAGCTTTTGACTCAGTCTGGCTCTCACAGCTGAACTATACAAAATGGAATTGGCAAGGGGAAAAAATGACATAATCACATACATGTAACAATCCATTGAAAGTAGGACACACAAAAAAGAGAAGAAAACAGTCTTTGAAGGAAAAAGACTAACACAGTGGTCAGCTTCAGGCCTGCTCTTTCTGTCACCTATGCTGGCGATTTATCAGCCTCAGAGAAATGGTTCTCAGATTGAATGAGGGATTTCAAACACCTGCTTAAATTGTCACAACATTACAAACGGTATTGTGAGGCCATGCAGTGAAGAAGGAAGAACATTGGTGATGAATGGCAGGATAAGGATGCTCTCTTGGAAAACAGATGCAGAAAGAGACTTGGGGATTCAACATGGGTAGTGGCCTCCACAAGATTTTTGTGCAGCGTAGGCAGTTAATGGTCTAATTCCATTTTTAGGTAAGCGAGAAGGGGAAAACCAAACAACAACTGAGAATTTTTTTTCACTCTGTGCACAACATGTGTGTATAAAGCACAATGACACTGTATCCAGGGTGGGTGCCTGTGAGTCAAAAAGCACTCAGAAACATTGGAGAGTCCAAAAAATGCTGCAGTGGCTGAAACTGAATCTTACCATGTGAGGCTTCAAAGAAAACAATCTATTCAGTTTAGCAAAGGAGAGGTGACAGAAGCAGCACATATAGTTACTTATCCATGAAAATGGGATGGGTGTGCTATTTTGTAGACAAAGGCGTAACAAGTTCTGATGTCTCGAAGTTGAAGTTAGACAAATCCAACCTTGAAAGAAGCAATTTCCTAGCAGCAAGGGTAATTAAACATTGGAATAAATTAGCAGGTAGAGTAAGGCGCTTGCCATTACTTGGGGTCTTTAAGACAAGATGTGTTGTCTTTCAAACTCACTTCAATCCAGCTGCTGGGAAAAAAATCCATGGCTTGTGTATGGGGGTCAGATTAACAGGTTACAGTGGAAATCTGACTATATGGGAGGGAAAGTGGTTCTTACCAAATATGAAGTAAAAGAGTGAGATGACACTTGTTGAGAACACCACAACCACAGCTCAGGATAGCAGGGGTTTACCTATTGTTTTCACCAGTGTAACTAACAGTGCGTCGCAGTGGTGAAGTAGATGCCGGTATCTGGCCGTTACAGTAAGGTCAACGGGGAGGTCCCAATTGGGCAGTCATAAGGAAAATCTTTCCAAGGACATAAGGAAAATCACCAAGTCACTACTGTAACTTTTCAGCACTGTAACTCAGTTCCCGGATCAGTGATCCACAACTAGCAACTGAGCACGGGAAATATGAAGCACAGAGCAAATGGGGACTGGGGCTCCTTCAAAATCAGTGGCCTTATGGATACAGTGAACTTTGCATCTATGACTACAGCCATGTGTATGTATTAGGATCGCTCCTGCAAGGCTTAAGAGGCACAAGGGGATATATTTTCAGGACTAGAGTTTGATGAGGCATCAGCAGTTGAGTCAGCACGATGGAAGCTGACTAGTAAGAGTGAGAGATCTTCTAACCTGTTTTCTGAATTTGATGTAAGGGACATACCTTGGTTTAAAGAAGCGATGTTTTCCAGTGAAGAAAAAATGTGTTTGAATGCCGGCCAAAGGAGCAGGTAGAGCAGAATGATCAGAAACAGGCAGCAAGAAGAAACAGGCATATGAGGGTATTGTAAACATAGACGAAGGCAGTCTTGTTTTGTTTGGGCAGCCCTTTCTCAGTCACGCTTGTGGATTCGGCCTCACTTGCAGTTTGGGAGCTTGGAGAACTTCAGCATGGACAGGACTCAGAGTCACCCAGGTGCCTCACAGCTGCAGCTCTGCAATGAGATCTGCTGTGTGCAGGAGCTCAGATAATTGTGGTTGGAGGGTGAAAGTTCTCATCAATTTTAGGAGAGTCTTTCTTCATTCCTGTTAGGCAACACCTTCTCTCCTGTAAAGCATTACAGAATGAATTACAAAGTCCAACCTAAAATCCAGTCTGATAATCATGCTCGGCTTACGGACACAGCATGCACTTCCTGCTAGTGGGAGCAAACAACCTCGCCCAAGCCAAGGCATGCTCAGGACCAAGGTGCGCTTGGAGACGCTAGAATAAAGCCTAAACCAGCCATTTTGTGTGGGAGCAGCAGCCCGAAACCGTGCATAGGCCCCGGGAGATTCCCCACAGAGAGAAACACAGAACATGGATCTGGCTCCACCAAACAGCAGAAAATTGGGTAGCCTGAAGGGAGCCCGGGCAGCAAACGGCAGAACGCACATGAGGAGAGCACCAGTTCTGCAGTTAATGTGGCAAGGGCATTGAAAGAGCAGGTAACTGTCCAAGTTACTAGGGAGCAGGCCAGCGCCTCAGTTCTTTGTTTTTTTTACAAACAAACAGGAAATTAAATCCCCCAGCAAACAAAAATCCCAGGGAGCAGGCCGGGAGGAAAGGCGGCGAGTGGTGGCATGAATGCCGTGCGCCAGCAGCCCCGTACCCGGTTAAGCGAGAATGCGGGCGGGGGAAAGAATCCCAGTCCCAAAAACGCAGCAGCACTGCTGCCTCTGGGGCGGCTGCCTGGCGCCGGTGGGGAGGAGTGGCCCACCCGGA
>NW_010563220.1:0-5944 GCF_000687285.1 Phaethon lepturus | reverse complement strand
TCGAGCCCTTGCAGGGTGATCCCAACACCTGTGGTGAAGCATTTGATTGCATCAGGTCCTTGGCTTCCAGCTGAGGCCCCCAAGAAAGGAGTCAGCCTAAGATGAGCAGGAGATGTGCTCTGGTAGAAAGTAAAAGAGGTGTGACAGAAATCTGGTACCTCCGTGGGAACCCCAGCAGTTCAGAAAATGGCTCCATCTCACACGGGAACTGGCAACTGTCCCCGGTTTCACTTGGAAATGAGAGGGAGCCAAACTCCCAGGGTCACACCACATAGACCTTGTCATCCAGCCTGTTCCCACTGCTCTAGTCGTTAGGGGAAACTCTTCTCCTGACCCTCTTTCTTGGCCCAGGAGATGTCTTCCAGAGTATGAAATTACTCCAGGGTTGCTTGTCCCAAGCCAGGTCTTCCCACAAGGGATGCGCTCACCCTGGCCCCAAGCAAATGCGTTGTTCTAGAGTTGGGTGGACTGTGCACAAGCAACTACAACAAGGATATCATGAAACATGGTGTCTTGCAATTCTGCGATTTCTCCCGCTGTTGAACAACCTGGGGAAAGAGGCACAAGTGTTCGACTGTGTTGGGAGAACCACAGTTCTCTGCCTGCCTAGTCCAGGAGGTCTCAGGGCTGTGCCTGACCCAAGGTCCCCTATGTGACCCCGCTCAGAAGGAGCTATTCTTACAGTGTATGTGCAGCACATGCTGCTGCTCGAGGTGGACCATCTCAGCTACAGACCCACAAAGCCTTTTTCATGGGCTTTCTTTGCAGCACCTGTTCCTGGCAGACATGCGATGTTGGTCTTCGATGGATGAGAACAGTTCTAGAGCAGCAGGGACAAAGCCAGCCACGGGGCAGGATGAGAGCCCTCCTGCGACCGGACTCTCTACAACAGGACTCCAGAAATCGTCAGGGTGATGGAGTGCAGGGAGAGGAGGTCTAACACAATCTCACTTCCATTTTCTGTTAGTTATGATGCATTTGTAACCTCCATATGGTGCCGACAACGAGCCAGGGACTGTAACAGCAATAAGGTATTAATATATTCATTGGTTCTTCAAGCTCGTGGTGTATAAAATACAGTGAGTGGGCTGAAAGTGACGTAGCACTGGGAACTTGCTTTGCACTGGTAAGCTCCTGGAGCACACGCTCCCGCTGCGCTGCAGAGGACAGTGCCATAAACGAGCTGCTACCGAGTCAACCGCCTGCCAACCTTCAGACTCCTCTTACAACGTTGAGACTGTGCCAGGAGTTGTAGAGCTGGCAGGATTGTCTCATAATTGATGGCTTTTATAAAATGCATGTGGATCGGTACCACAACACTGGGGTGTTTGCCTGGTGTGGGAAGCCAATCAGAGCTGTAATTCAGGCAAGTCCCCTTCCTGAAGCAGCAGGCAGAGGTGGGTACAGTAAGACCCTTTCCTGCTCCAGGTAGGATCTAGAAAGAGTGAACTTAGGACATGGTTTCTTCCCATTTCCAGCTCTCAGTGTGTCCAGAGTCTTGACATCCCACATCCTCTGATGCACCAGGGAAGCCCTTTGCCTCCAGGAGGAAATCTGTACTGTTCCCGGTGTTTTCAAGCCAAAACCTGTTGCACAAATTGGTCCAGGATTATGGCACTGATGAGGGAGACACCAGCCTCCAGCATGCCCTCAGGGAGCAGCTCCAGTCTGGTTGTGCTGCTGGTATGGAGGGCAGCAACCTGCTCCAGGACCTGGATGCAAACGCCATGGGAAGGGAAGGGCTAAGAGAGCTCCCAGCAGGGCAGGAGGACTCATGGGAATATATATCTGGGACTTGGGCCAAGGTGGACTCTGTTCCTCTTGCCTGGGAACATCCAGGTGGCACTGCTAGACCTCAAAGACCATGTCCTTTCATGAAGGGCAGCTTCCCAGCTTCCTCACCTTTCTCTGGAAGGACAGGAGACACATGTCCTGAAAGGTTTTAGGGAACCAGCTCTGCTGGGAGGTCTGTGAGACTGTGGTAGGAGGAACAGGGCCACCAGATTCATACAAATGCTAGTGGGAGGACCTCTGAAGGTCCCTAGTTCAACCTCTTACTCACAGCAGGACTGTCGCCAACTGCAAGACTCTATCCCAAGGTGATGACTGGTAGAACAGGACCACTGGGTGGGAAGAGCTCTGCACACCAGCCCACAAGCTCTTGTGACACCTAAAGCTGGTAGAGAACATGCATGAGAGACGTGGCCAACGCCAGATCTGCCTTGGATGTCTTCCACCACAATTTTCATCCTCCTGCTCCAAGATCTGCAAGCTCATCCCCAGCAGGAGGTGGTCCAAGTCCAAGTGGAGGGAATCGGATTTTGTAAGGGGCCCTTGGAAGGCTCTGGGCCAGCGAGGGAGTCTTGCAAGATGAACACCATTTGGAAGGTGGTTCCAGAAGCCCTACAAAAGTCTGCGCCAGTTCCAGCCGGACTGAACTATATTTGTTGTACATACGTGAAGGCAACCCCATGTCTGCTTGCAGACTACCTTGACTCTGTGGATTTTTATGTTTATTTTTTATATTAAGCAAGCAGCTGGTTGTGATTTATCTTATGACATTTCTTCCCACACACTGCGGAGCAGCCCTCGGGTCTTTGCATGGCTTTTCAGAAGAGGCATCATTTCTTATTACACCATTGGCACTTTTGCCTGGATCGAAGACACAGATATGCAAATGGACCTTCTACCCACAGCCAGGATACGGGGTGCGAAGTGCCTGTGTGTGCTCAGACACAGACCCGCATCACAGTCCGAGGTGGGGTAGCATTAATTTCAAGGCTGGCAAGGAGACGCTAGACGCAGGAGCTCCGTGGAAAAATGTATATCACTTTAATTAGGCCTCTAACAACAGGGATTACAAGAGAAAGCTTTTCTCTCTAAGTTGCAGGCTGGGACGAAAGTGCTAATTACCACGCCGTGCATCATTAACAAGCCCCAGCAAAGCCTGGAAAAGCTCAACACGCTGATAGTTACATCAAACTGACAGGAACGGCTGTTATCTGCGGGGACAGGGCTCCCAAGCTGGGATGGTAAAAACCCCGGTGGGATGTGTCCCAAAGGCACTTCCCGACACTCACGGCTGGACAGCAGAGCTCTGTCGGATGAGCGGGACTCTCGGGGACGGGGCTGGGGGGGCAATCTGGGGGCTGGCAGGCCCACTTGCTCTGTGGTGGAGAGGCAACACCTCTCCTAACGTAGATGCAAGACGGGAAGCGATGTCCTCCCCATCTCCTCCGTTCTCCCAGGGCATCAGGGTGCCCGCCCAGACCCACCCACACTCCCTCCCCGTATCCCTCTGCTCCAGCAGCTGAGGCAGAGCTGCAAGGCTGGGACCAGGGCAGCCTGGAAGGAGCACTTGGGGGTCTGTGAAACAGGGGGAGAAGGGCTGGACCTGCAGTCCCTCATCCAGGCTGGGCAACCCCAGAAAGGGGCACGACGCTTGGGAAGGAGCAGGGACCGGCCCCAGCCCCATGTCGGGGTGTCCCCCTCCCCGTCAGAGGCACTACTCTCAGTGCCCACGGGGTCAAACATGGGGGCTCTGGGTGGGATGGAGAGATTCAGGAGGGCAACAGGGCAGCTGGGTTTCTGTCCCCTGGGTCTCTGAGAGCACGTGGAGAACTGCAACAGCACTGCCAGGAGCTGAAAGCCTGTTCGGGGCTGGGAGCAAAGGTGGTCAAGCAGTCCCAAGTAAGGTGCTCTTCCTGGCACGTGCCCCTGGAGGTCCAGGCCATAGGAGACTTGGTCCTCTCCCACATGACGGCTCCGGGAAGCAGCAGAGGGCTGAACACTCAATGCCGAGTTAAGTGTGGCTGAAACCCCCTCCTGTTTCCGTTCCCACAAGGATGTTGGGTGGCTCCTGCTGAGCTCTGCCTCCATCTCCTGGCAGCCTTCTCTGTTGACCCTGAGCTGTCTCCATCAGGAGACACGAAACCCAGCTCGCTGGTTTTCATGGTGGCCACCATCACCTTCCCCTCCTCTCAAAAACTTTAAGTAACTTCAAAGTAGAGCTGGAAAAATAGATCCTTCTTGCAAATATGTCTAGAGCCAAACCATGGCCGTGGCACCGTGGACTTCTCTGCTCAGCTAGGTGGAAACTGGCCAGAAGGGGTCCCTCCATCCTTCCTCCTGTCCCTCCCTTCAAGTCTATTGTGGGTCATTCAGCTGTTGCAAAGAATCCTGGGCAAGAAGCTACATCCAAGTGTCAGGATGGGACACTGGATGGGCTCCATCACAACAGAGCCCCAGCCTGACCCCAACAGCAGTATCCTCCATGCTGGGGACCAGGACAGAGGGGCAATGGGGACAGCCAGTGGGGCAGGGTGACACCTGGACACAAACAGCACATCTGTCCCACTGGCATCGATGGGTCAGGCAGAAATCCTCTGAGCAAAGGGTGACCTCCTGGGGCTCCCGCTCCATCCCGAAAACTGCTTCCCTGCCCAGGCATGTCCCCGCTCCTTCCCCACCTTGGTTCCCGGCATCGTGAGAGACGGCGGGTGATCCAACACTGTGTGGCTGCTTGCGCAAGAGGAGATGGGTGCTGCTCCCCGCGCCCCCACCTCCCTCAGGTGACCTGGCTCGGGCAACTCATCCCTAATCGCCCCGTCGATCGCTTGCAAGCGAGTGAAGCAGAGGCTGCCCGACAAAAGAGGGCTGCCCAAGGGAGGGCAGGGTGCTGGCGGTGGGAGCAGCACCCTGAGCGTGTGGCTGCGAGCTCCTGGCAAGCAAGAACAAGTCACCAGTCCTGTTCCCTGGAAACTGTCCGATGAACTACATGCCTTTGCTACCTGAAGAAATACCCAGAAGATTAAAAAAAGAGGAAAGAGCGCGCAAACCCCAGTTATCATCATGGCCTCAGGCTTTCTGTAGGACCTCTTTGTGGATGCAGAGTGCTGGGTGAGGGGTAAATCCAGCAGTTTTCCCGCGCTTGCCAGCCCACGGCCCCATCAGCACCCCGGGGAAGTGGAGCATCCCACCACCACCGTGATGCCCCATCACTGCTGGGGACAGATGGGAGAACCAGAGTAGCCCTGTGAGCTCCCCCGATGTCCTTGCACACACATGCTGTGTTGTCGGGCACCTCTTCGAGAAGGAGGGAAACGTCCTTCCCCCTGCTTTCGTTTTTGGCAATAAGGCACCTCCCCAAAAGACAAACGTCTTTGTGATGCTCGTCTGAACGGCACAAAAACCGTGGTGCCTTGATCTCTTCCCCAGGCAAACCCCATACGTTGGTTTGGCCAAGCCAGTGCAGAGCCCATCCCTCCGCTGCCTCTCCCACCTCCAGGGAGTGCAGCGAGTGATGGTCCAACCCCCAGCCAGACCACTCGTCGTCCCGCGTATCCCCTCACACCGGTGCATCTTCCCCATCTTAGTTAATCTCAGCCTGCCAATTACCAGACACCTCCCTGGGTATCCCTCTCCCACACCAGAGGGAGAGGTATTTCCACCTTTCCAAGAGGTTCACAGCCCCACGCGTGCCCACGCGATCGCCCCCCGGGATCTGCTGCGAAGTCCACGTCTCCCTCCGCTCCGCAGGCGCTGCCAGAGCTGGAGCTGGTGCCACATCCCCGGCGTTGCCTGCACCAGCGAGCACCTCTTCAGCGCAGCTCTGCGCACACGCCTCCCAGCCGCGTCACCCTCGCCACCCTTTATTTAGTTTTATTTTTTTTTTAAACAGCCCCCCGGGGAGGGATTCGATGTTGGCGTTGGGTTGGATGGCAGTAATTGTGCCGGCTTCAGAGGGAAGCCCCCAGATGTGGGTCGGGAGAGAGTTCCTGCCACACTGGGACCTCGGAGCTTGCCTGCCACACTGGGACCTCCCGGCATCAATGCAACCTGCTTCAGCCATCCAAAATGCCGAAGAATGAGGGCAGACCCCAAAAGCTTGAATTTGCATGGTCTCCACATCACGGCCGGGTTAGTAACCTGGGCGTCTTCTGCA
>NW_010563219.1:0-852 GCF_000687285.1 Phaethon lepturus | reverse complement strand
GGGGGGGTAACTCGCCGCCGCTTGCTGGGGCCGGGACAAGAGCCGCTCCTTTGCAGCGCAGCCCCCCGGGCCGCGCTGGCCGCACTGCCCACGCTTCCGCCAAGAAAAACCTGCGAAACCATAAAAGCAGCAGCTGGTTAATGTATAACCCGTTGCTCTCAAGTGAAATGGCAGCAGATTAATAACGCGCAGAAAGGAGCGGGGCCTCAGAAGCGGGAATCTCGGGAACATTAACTCCGGCGATCCGAGTGGTGACGAGTCCCCATAAAGCGGCAGCCGTCGGCAGGGCTCAGCCTGTAAACACCTTTCTGGTCCCGTAGCTCTTGCCAACAGTTTTTGGACAAGATCCACCAGGCCAAAGCTCGCTGGACACGAGCAGCCTGGGGGTTGCAAGCCGCTGTTTCACGAGCAAGCCAAGTTTGGGTTATTGTTTATTTGAAAGTCCTCGAGGGTTCCCGGGTGCTAGTGAGCAGCTGGGGACGGCTCCTTTTCCCTTCGCGCCCTCGGCGTCAGATATTCCCTCCTTTCCGCACGCACTCCGTGGGAGCGGGGGGTCGGACCTTGTCGTGCCTGCCGGACGCAGCTGCGCCAGCGCCCGCTGTGGTGGAAATCCGGCTCGGCCGTCACAAGAGGCTGCTGCTGGGTCCAGGGAGCTTCGCTCAACACCCGAGCACCGAAGAGGCTGCCCGGCGCAGGCTGGCTTGGATTGCGCTGGGATTAGGCAGGAAGGAGGGCAATGGCACGCTAGCGTGGCCGTACGGCGCGCAGATAGCCGTGCACACAGATGTGAGATAAACGGGCATTTCGTGCGTTCGCCATCAGCCGAGGCCGGGTCCCAGGCTAGCGGAGCCC
>NW_010563218.1:0-292 GCF_000687285.1 Phaethon lepturus | reverse complement strand
CGCTCCCACGGTGCAGGAATAAGCCCAGGGAAATGCTTCCAGCCGTGTCGCAATGGGTGCATGGGGAACAGCGGTGCCACCGTGGCATCTGCCGCCATGCCTGCCCGCGCCGCCCGGCACCCTTGGCCGCCCAGCCGAAGCCATGGCGTTGGCGGATTGCCCCCCTGTCCCCAGCTGGTGGTGGCCCAGGGATGCGGGGACAGGTGGTCCTGCTCCTCCAGCCTGGGGAGGGGAAGGCGAAGCCCACGCCGGCGGAATGGAGTGACGGGGGCTGCGCTGTGCAATCCCTGCC
>NW_010563217.1:24798-51555 GCF_000687285.1 Phaethon lepturus | reverse complement strand
CCCCAAATCCGGGTGGAGGGTGGCAGCGGGGCCGCTGCCTGGTGCCAAGGCGTGCAGGGGAGAAGGATGCCCAGCGTGAAAGGAAGCCCCTTCCCACTTCCAACGCTGCACCCCAGCGCCCACCCCCACACGCCCCAGCCCTGGGTGGGGTGCACGGGCCTCGTGCTGCACAGCCACCCCCATACCTGATCTCCCGTTAGGCCGGCGGGGCCCTACCTCCCCTTAGACAGGCAGGTGGTGGCCTCTGTGGGGATGGGATCTGGTGGCATGGGACACCAGTGCAAGGTGCTGTGTGGGCTGCACAACATGGGAGTCCCCACCTCGGGCGGGCTGTGATGCGCGTCCAGCACCAAAGCACGCTCATTGCCAGTCCAGGCAGGCGAGAGCTTGCCTTAGGTCAGAGCGTTGCTTCTTTCCTTGCTGATGGTCGGCTTGCCACGCCACCCAGAAAGTATTGCAGAGAGTTTTTAACAGAGGTGTTGCTGAGTGAATAATGCAGTAAGATGTCAAAGGCTTCACTTTTCATCTCATCAGTACTGTTTGGGAAGTGGACTATCAGCTTTTCTTTCCTAGGTGAACTAATTCACAGAATCACAGAATCATTAAGGTTGGAAAGATCATCAAATCCAACCATCAACCCAACACCACCATCCCCCCTAAACCATGAACCAAAGTGCCACATCCACACGTTTTTTAAATACTTCCAGAGATGGTGACTCCACCACCTCCCTGGGCAGCCTGTTCCAATGCTTGACCACCCTCTCGGTGAAGAAATTTTTCCTCATATCCAGTCTAAACCTCCCCTGTTGCAACTTGAGGCCATTTCCTCTCATCCTATTGCTAGTTACTTGGGAGAAGAGACCAACACCCACCTCGCCACAACCCCCTCTCAGGTAGTTGTAGAGAGCGATAAGGTCTCCCCTCAGCCTCCTCTTCTCCAGACTGAATTCAAAGGGTTTTATGCACAAACACATTGTGGGCAGCAGACCACTATGGACAAACTGGCATAAAACTAAGCATTTTACTTACTCTGACAACCTTGGGAGCAGACCTGTCTGCTTTCCTGGGAGAAACAAGGGGTCAGGAGAGGGTTTTTGTCTGAAACCCACTGATGTGCAAGTCCTTCCATTGACTTTGAATAATATTGTATGTGATCCAGCGTATGTATAATATCTGTAAAGACACTTAATGCACATAGCAGCTAATACAAGAGGAGAAGGTAAACATACATCTTTGCAAATTGAAGAAAAAGGTGATTATACTACACTTATTCTTATCATGATTTAACAGCGTTGAAAGAGGCAGTGTCCTTGGGCCCCATTTCCCACAATTCTTTCCAGATTGTTTTATGCTATAAGTAGTAATGTAAAGTGCACGGCTGGATGATTTCAGCCCTATACCACTTCCTACAGGGCGTGCCTTCAGGTCATCAGAATGGGCAGAAAAGCTCTCTGTACCCTTCAGAACTGTAAACACCAAGGAAGAAGTAGGAAACCTTTCTTACCACTAGTCCAGGTCTAGCTGATCTTACTTGGTTTCATCCAGCTTCTGACAGGTTTCCAGAGTTGGCTCTGGAAAGCTGGCCCACTTAGAAATTAAGGAGCATAATAAAAATAATATCAAGATCGATAATGCATTCCTTGGTTATGAAAGAGGATGTCTGAGCAACAATCCCCTGATGGACGGCAAGTCCCCAACTGCATAATCCTGAACGCCTGGGAGGAAAAGGGACCACGCAGCTGAAACGGTCGTGTACCAGCCAGCGCTCCCTTGGCACGCAGTCCTGGGGCGTGCTCGCTGGCCCGAGTTGTAGCTCTGATATGAACCTGCCTCCTGTAAAAAGCCTGGTGAGAATTTGCAGCAATTTAAAAACTCAAGGCTTCAGTGGACAGGGTGCTCTTCAACACCCATCCTTTGCTCCCCAGTTGCATGCAGCGTATTTTGCGTAGACCGTTGTTCCCTCAGCCCCAAATCTCAAGGGCAACTGGGAGAAGCCATGCCCCAAAGCCCGGCTGCAGCTAGAGGAAAGTTTGGTCATATTGTCTTTTGCTTTCCTCACTTCCCCCTCAGCACACAGAAATTTAATTGATGGCAGCGGTTTCATTAGTTTTTTGTGGGCTGTGATTAGTAGCATATAATTAGGAATCACCTGCAAAAATTGGTTTGAAACAGTTAAACATGGTACAGATGCATAAGCACAAGACATTGATTTTACAAAAGAAGCTGGCTGGTGTGTCTGGGGCTGAAGGCGACGCTCAAGAGTGAGGGAGTGAAATGGTGCCCGTGGGCTGGCGTCCCCCAGGGCCAGGGAAAACCTCTCTGAGCAGCTTGGGGTGCTACAGGTATGCGCTGACACCCCTCTCCCCTTGCTTTCCTATCTGGACTCCAGTTTCCCCCCCTCCTCAGGCCAGGTTTGATAGCAGCTCAGTGGGAATTTCGTCTGAGGGGAGAGCTCCAGATCAGCTCTCCCTGTCCCCGTTCTCCATCTAATTTTAGTGCCATCATATCCAGTTTCCCCTCCCCACTTTTCCTTGACGTCTTTCCTTTGTTCTCCACTCTCCTTTTCCCTTTCATCTCCTCTTTCCTTCAGTCACTGGCACATTTACTTTGTCTGGCTCCCCCATAGCCTCCACCTTCCCCCCAAGCCTCCCATCTTCCCTGCCCTCCCCTTCAGCAACTCCTTCCAAATTAAGCAGGTGACCCACTGGATGTAGGAGATGTCTCCTCCAGCCAGGGGCGTCCAGGGCTCTGCACACCCACCTTTTCCAGCTTGTCTGGCATCACAATGCTGCAGAAATGGTGCCCAGCTCTTCATAGGGGCCACAGTCTCTTCCCTACGTAGCATAATGCTAATATGAAGATATTTCAGCCCGATTTGTTCACCTGGACCAGAGTGTGTTCCTCATTCATACGTGATGCTAATCCCAGCTACCCAAAACGGAACACGTTGCCACTGTCTTGTCCTCTCTCACAGCAGCAACAAAAAAGCAAGGTGCTTTTTGTTTGTGCACACGAGTAACTCCACAAGTCTGGAAACACGGAAGCTGATGGATGCCGAAGGAGAAGCTTGTGTTAAGGGTGAGGTCTAGGAAAGACCATGTGGCTTTAATCACTCCAACACTTGCTAGATATTTCTCTGAAACCTCCTGGCTCCCTCTCCATGTTGACAGGTCCCCACGGGGAGGCAGGTTTTTTCCACTCATGTCTTGTCCACACTCTCTTGCAAAATTTTCTTTCCGTTGCAATCCCTCTAGAGCAACGTGCGTCCAATGAACTGGTATAAACTGCAGCAAGCCTGGGCTCAGAGTTCCCTCTTCGCCTTTACCTTGTGCGATGTGGCTGTAGCACCACACAGCTGTTACGTGCTCCATCTTGCAAAGACTTACGCAAGTGATGAACTTAAACCAAACCGCTTGTCCCGTTGACAGCAAAGGGACTGGCCCAAGGGCTCATTTTAAAGCACTAAGTACAGCAAGCCTTGTCTTCACCTTCCTTATTGCAACCTCTGGGCAAATTTATGCCATTAGAAAAACAAGAGCTCAACATACCAAAAAGCCTTCAACCAGCTTGGTGTTTTAGTTGCCTTCAGGAACTCCCAAATAGTTTCCTGATGAATCTCTTTTACTGAGAGGTAAAAGAAAATCAATTTCATTTTAACTGGGACATGACCATACCTAGCACCTTCTTCAGCACAGACATTTCTTAAACAGCTAGCAGCAGTCAAATGACATTAAAATGTAGAAAAAACAGTCCTTCACCAATATAGATTATAGTACAGAGACTGGTTTACATTTGCCTGTGTGCCAATAGCAAGTCCTTAGTCTCTTCTTGTGTTTGCTTTCAAGAGAAAGAGAAAATCTAAAGCCCAAAGCATAGCCCTGTGCTGGGAATACAAGTGGTTACACTCCAGTTAGACAAGGCTCTCTGAGCCTGCTGTGCTTCCTGAAGTGTATAACCGGGATCTGGGAGAGCAAGGCAACCTCGGGGGGAATGGCCGGACAACCCAGGGCGCTGCTTTCTTCCCCCCCCGGGGGGAAGTCTGGGTGAAACACTGGATTCTCTCCTAGGTTAAAGACAAATACCAAAATCTTCTGCACTGTTAAATAGCACTTAGCAATACGTAGCCTGCAGATTGCTATTTTTATCGAGTACGCTGTATTTGCACTTCCTCTGAAATCTCAGTAGGGTATCAATATTGCTGAAGTTGGCTTCTGCGGCCAGCGTGCACGTAGGCTATGCCTGGAAAGATGTACGTTTGAGCTGGCAGTGGTTATCAGTGAGTGATTGATAATGGGCAAACTTCTTGTTCGGCTAAACGGGTTTTGGCACAGGATCACTTGAAATATAACAGCAACCAAAAAAATCAGACTGTTGAATAGCATCCACCCATACCAGATGTGCTGACTGGAGAATATGCCAAATTCTTTAAAGCAGTACACTTGACAGCAGTCCTAGGCAGAAGTGATTTTTTCCCCCAATATATTTACAAACAAAGAGAAAAGTAACTGTGGAGTAGAATGGGTAAGATAAAATATCTTTATGAATATTGGCCTAAATTTTTTAATATGTTTCCCTCTGCTATGTTGAATTTCTTTGCAGTGGGCGTGGGAACAACTGGCATTTCCTGGCACAAATGCCTATTTATGAAATAAACCCCCCATATTGCATGTTAGAGCATTTGTAAAATGGGCCTTTAAGACCATGTACGAAGACAGTGATGATTGAAGTATTCTCGGGCTAATCCACGTGCGAGAAGAAACTTTATATTTAAATTGGTTTAACCAACTGAAGCAGACCCAGAACAATTTGATTATTTATATTCACATTCAATATTTTTATAAATAAGCTTTCGCTTGGGTTTTTCAGTTTGGGTCTTTTTGAATGCGTTGTTAACCACAAGCAAAAGGGACAAGATTCAGACACTTCTCAGGTGGCAGCACAGATAAGTTCCCTTTCTGGGGTCAACAAGCATGGGTGGAACTGATTTTAGGTCAAAAGTGGGGGAAAAAATAATCAGGGGCTGCTTTTTTCGTTTGCAGCCCCTAGGAGGGAGCGAGCATCTTGCAGAGTGCTGGAGGGCTGCGCAGACGGAGTCAGCGTGGCTCACGTTTGCCTGTGCTCAGACATCGCTCCGGCTGCTTGGGCGCTGGTTCCTCTCGCTCTGACGGGTGAAGGCAGCAGCAAGCATGACAGGTAACCACCTGTCTACTTTGCAAAATTTCCTTGACCACAGCTCAACAACAGGTTGCGTAGGATCTCAGGTCAGGACTGGAGACATACTTGTGCCATGTGAGCTCTTGGGAAGGTGTTACGTTCCATACCGAGTGCCAGAGAGGAGAAGGTATTTCCAAGCTGTGCAAAGTACGTGCTGATTTCTTGCACGTTCAGGTGAATTTTCTATGCAATCTGTCTCTCCGTTGGTTACTGGCTCATCCCCAAGTCTTGCCCATCAAGGTTTTCTAAAGGAAAATCAAAATAACCTTCCCATGAGAGTTAAAACCTGAAGGAAGATATTTCATCTCCAGTGATGCTCCAAGATGGAGGGTGCACAGCCGTGCCTCCCTCTCGTCATTATCCCTTGCACTATTTCCACGACCGTGACCTGACCAAACGCCTACTGAAGCCAGAGGAGACTTTCCAGTCACATCAACGGATGTCAGACTGCACTCGCTGGCACTTAGGTAACACGTTAAACAGTCTTCAAATTTCTTGTGGTCACCAAGGAATTCACAAATGCCTTAGCTTTTACTGCTCTGAGAAATTATTTATTGGGATGGCCTTTTTATAGAATCCCCTTAAAATGTCCATCCAGATTTTAAGGCCAGCAGAGTTTATTAGCTCATCAGTCTGCACAATAATGTAGCCCATAGCATTTCACTCAATAACCACTGTGTTTAGCTCAGCAGTTAGCATTTGATTAAAAAGTATCTTCCAGAAAAGCCTGCAGTCTTCACTAAAGACATCAAGGAATGAAGAACCTATCATGGCCTTCAGTTGTTTGTCTGGTGCTTGATCCCCTCTTGGGTTTAAAAGTGAAAAATATTTACTGCAAATATCCCTATGCCTTTGAACCCTTCTGGACACTCAGCTGGGGAGCACCAACATCTGAAGCCCCCGTCCACGCTCAGCATCCTCCCAGGCTTGCGTCCCCCACAGCACCAACACGGCGTGCCTTGCAGAGAAATGCCTGGCACCATCCTACAGGATGGAGCTATTCATCCTAATTTCAGTCTTGCAGTCTGGAAAATGAAGGAAGAGTCTTTGCAAATCATTGTTGAGTGAAAGGACAAGTTCTCATTTCTGCCAGATCGGCCCAAGGAAAGGAACCATCACTGTGATGGAGAGGTTTATTCTGACTCTTTTTCCAGCAGATCAAAACTTGCCCCTTTTTGCCTTTTGCTCTCTCAATACTGCTTTCATGCTTGTTCTAAGCTCTAGTTTCCCATCTCCTCTGTCAGTTTTGCTCCAGGAAACAGTGTCTCATTGTGGGAGCAGACCTAGGTCCAGCTTGTTCATGTCTGATGGTGGGCAGGAACACACCTCCACTTAACCTTGGGCTTCATTGGCCCTGCTTTTATTTATATCCATTTCCTGGATCTTCACTCTGGGAATAAGGATCACGTATCAACCAGATGCTCCAAGGCTCTCACAGATTAAGCAATATGTTCTGGCTGAGCCCATGCAAAGTGGGGAGTCAAAAGGGAAGGCAACTGCTGTGTGGGGGCCAAGGTCAGCTTCCCTGGGAGGGGACCTTCTCCTGACCTCCCACATACCAGGCCTGGGAGGATGATTATGGAAGCATGGAAGAAGCTCTTCACATGTTTTGTCCCAAATCTCTAAATTTTTCACTGCTCCTAGTATCCTTTGCCTCTGAGCTGCGTTTGTCTGCCTTAAAATCCTTTGAAGGGATGTATGTTTTTGTGCTCCAAGAGTGGAGAGTAGGTCAGAACATCTCTATGGACAAGTCATTTCTTGCTGGCTTCTTCAGTCCACCTTGTACCTCGATCTGGTGCAAAATTCACTGACTGCAATCCAAAGATCCAGGCAGCAACACACATCACGTTTTGTCTTCGGGCTTGGCTGAGGTTAAATCACTCACTCCATTTGAAATTGTCAGCAAAAAGTCTATCGATCTCAGCAGCCCTGGGATTTCTCCAGTAGCCGGTAAGGCTGGAGCGGGCAGTGTGACACCATCTGAGTGCCATTAGAGAATAAGGGAACAGCATCTTCACGTATTCCCATCCTCTTGTGTTCCTTCCCCCTGTGTCACAGTCCTGTTATGGGTCACTGGATCATTCACATGAGGTATTGCATGATATAATGAGATGCATCATAACAAGATGTCTTTATTATCCAGAAAGTCATGCTTCCCCATCATGGGAAAAAGCGCAGATGAAAGACAGATGACCCATATGGATCACAATAACTTAAATTACATTATGAAGACAGTGAACTGCTCGTGACACATCCTGTGCGAGGCTCTTTAACCACAACAAACAGATTGAAACCTTTCTAGCATTTAATCTTTTCTCCCATTGACTATGGGCAGGTCATAGAGAAAAAGAATCTCTCTTCCTTCTATATCTCTGTTGAATTTAATTAGGTTTGTAAGATTCGCTCCCTGGGTGAGTTATTCTAAGTCCTTATGCTTTCCTTGTGATGTCTGGGGGATTATTCACACGTTGCAGCCTAACTCTTCCATAATTGCTTTATCAATGGGGGCTATGTACAACCGTATTTTACACAGCAGTTTTGACACAATTTGTTTAGCACATGGGAACAATACAGCACTTAAAGGGATCACTCTTCTGCTCTGGACCAGGGTAGACTGATGAGGTGTGTTGTATCTGACCTGCTTGCACACCTCAAATCCAGGAGGACTCAGGAAAGTCTCTCCAGGAGCTACAGAGAGAAGCCCAAGGAGCAGCATCCCAGGGAAGGCACGGCACCACAACACGTGCCTCGTGCCGAGAAGCTGCATCTATTTGCAGCTGGGCTGGAGCTGAGCAGGATTTCTCAGAGCAAGATATCAAGCACGTCTCCTGATGCCAACTTTTGGGCAGCAAGTTTCAAGGTCAGGGCTGTACACGCTCTGTGGAGCAAAAGGCTGCACCTCACCGGCCGTGCTGCTGTACACCCCGTTTTCAGCTCCCAGCTGAAGCTGGGAAGGATGGAAATGCAGCTACTGCCTCCCACCTCTCTGAGCAGGGAGGGAACGGGGCTCACACTGCTCTCCCCTCCCACCCCTATCTGAGCTGCCCTCGAGATGTTTTTTGAGATGGTTTCTCCCATTGCCACCATTGAGCATCTGCCTATAGCCCAGCCACAGCTTGCCCCTGAATTTGCAAGACAAAATTTTAAAATATCTTCATTGCATTTAACACGCAGCGATCCAGAAAAGATGGTATCGAAGACCTTAGTCTTTCAGCATTAGTACCGTAAAATTCATTGCCACGAAGTATTACCAAAGGTCAAGAGATAAAAATTATTTTTAAAATCTCTCATTTGGGGAGGCATCCAAATATGGAGAGGAGGGCAGAGATGCACAAAAGCAGTGATGAGACAAGTTTAATTTCTGCCTGTTTTGTTGGGGTTTTTTTCCTGTTGGTCTGGTTTTGCTCATTCATGGCTTACTCCAACGTCACTTTGGAGGCACTACAATGGGGTTTTTTCTTAGATTAAAATTAAGCCATGACAATGCATTTCTGCCGTGCTCCCTAAAATGTCTGCTGCTGACCCTCCCGGTGACAAGATCTTGCATCCAAGGGATTCTTTTGAGCCCATCCATTATGGCAGTGCCCCTGCTTCTGTGCTCCCACAGGGAATGCCAGACTCTGCATCAAAGGAGAAGGTAATTGATCCCACAGAGGAGAAGAAAGAGCCTGAGGTGAGAGACAGACACACAAACAGGAAGAATGCAACATTTATGCTTTTACCTAAATCAATAGTAACTACAAGAAGCTGCTGTAGCTGCAGGCTCTTCGTTAGACCATGGGTGAGCATCAGATCTGGAGAGGGCTTTGGTGATTCTTGTGTCCAAGAAAGTACCTGCAATCTGTGCACGAAAGGAGGAGCAAGGGGGAGAAAACCAAAGACACCAGGAATTAGCTATGCTTCCAAATAAGCACATGGGGTAGTGGTCAACCTTCCGGTTCCGAGGACATGCCATTTTGGGGGTGTCAGTACACAAGCTGAGACCCATCAGCTCATTTCACATGAGACAGTAAACAGATGTTTTTCAGGACAACCTTTCCTGACCTGGGCTGAAGAGGGAGATCAGACACCCATCAGTTCCCCATGCACCTTGTCCACCTGGAGATCATTTATTTTTGGCTCCAGTGACAAGTAGCAATATGTGAATTTATCATGGTCAGATAAACACTAATAAAACGTTCCAGGTTAGAGCAATACTGATTTTTCTGTCAAACCCAAACTGAATGAAAGATAAACAGCAAAATTTCATTTTCTGCTCTAGAGCTGGAAAGTCCAAGGTGTAGAAACACAACAAGAACAAACAACACGGATGCTTTCAAATAGCTTCCTCTTTTTTAATTGCATTTCCCATCTAACTTCACTTTCGGTATGGCTTGTGGAGGTAACTGCTATTGATCTACAACTATTTTGACAAGGAGAGGTGCTGCAGAAACAGCAGAAATCTCATCAGGTCGTTGTCAGCTAATCTGGCCACGCAGTAAGGGAGCAAACAATTAACACCAAGCAGTACCTGCTAGGCTCATCATTACCCAGCAAATATAAGGTCCTCTGAGGACTTGAATTCGCATTTGGGTCCAGCTCATAATAGAAAAGCCACACCTGAGTAACGTGTGCCTGCAGAGCTGAATTCACAGAGTACAGAAATACAAGTACAGGAACTGCAAACATGTTTTCCATTGACTGGAGCGTACAACATCTTATTTATCACGAGTCAATTGATGGCTGAACTCACCCAGCAAACTCATAAAAGCATTAGTTTGTATTTGTTGTTCACTTTCAGAGACATTATACATCAAAAAGGTCAATGCTTCCCAACTAATTCAATTATAACACAGCCATCTATCATACTAGTTCAGTTAATACCATGTTAGCTTGCAGTTTTTGGAGAATGATAAAAGTTGGAGTGTCCGTACAGGATATTCCACTTTAATGACAAACCTCTTTGTGATAACAGAGCTCATCGCAAACCTTTCTGCAGCCTTTCTTTGCCAAATGCTTTGTATAATACCCAAACTACTAGTTTTTGCAGGTGGCAGGGTGGTTAAATGCATTGAGAGACAGTGCTGCAGTCTGAAACCACGCTACCTACACAGAGCTTGAAAAATGACAGTCCCCAAGGATGTTTTATTTGCCTGCATTTGTTATTAAAGGCATGGTGACCAGGATTCATTTGTTCATCTTTTTTCAACAGATTTCATCAAAGAAAGAACCAGCGCCCTCCCTGCACCGGTTTGGAAGTCTGGATGTAAGATAGCTACAAGGCAGGCATTTATTTAATAAATCTGTGCAACCAGATAGAATAAGAAAATATGATATTCCAATTTTTTTTGGAAGTGTAGACAAGTAATCTGGACAACTACAGGCTCTTTAGTCTGATTTTACAAGCGAGCAAGGCTTTTTAATACACATTGAAGGAAAGGGCTCTGGAAGGAAATGGTGGCAGGAGAAAATGCACTAAGATAAATCACCCATATATGCCACTATCTTTCTCTGATAAAAATCCTGATTTTTTAAAGCAGCACATATAACCTATCTGGACTTCAGCAAAACAGCTGACATGGAAAATAAAGTTCACTGGAAATTATTTGGATTAATTTACAACTGCTAGCTAGTTCCTCACCCACCCTGTAGGAGAGATGCCGACATACTGTTTCAAAAGGAGGATGAGCAGGCTGGGTGGAGGTTACTAAAGGAATGCCTTTAGGACTGGGACCCATTTCAGTTACTATTTTGTTAATTATCCCTGGACGGAGCAGAAAGGCACTAATGGCTTCAGTGGCATTAGACAGAAAGCTGGGAAGCGTTCTTAAGAGAAAACCTGAATATTGCACAGGAAGAGAGGCAGAGGGAGGGGTCTAACACAAACACAAAGAAATTTATGATTCTCTACTTAAGGACCAGCAAGAATATCTGTGAGCACCTGGGAGCTTATCAGTTGGGAGCACCGGGAAAAGAGAAGCTTTCGTCTAGCGCAGGATGTTTATGAGTGTTTGACATGCTGTGGCCATAGAAAAGCAAAGGTAACATGATGAGTAGCTCTGCACACAGGTACTGCGGAGGGGTGTTGACACATTTATGGGATGGGCATCATTGGGAAGGACGAGCACAACCTCACTGGGAATACCCTGCCCTGTGCAGTCTCCCGTGCTCAGCAATGTCCGATTCAGAGCGAGAAGTAACTGGGATGAGCTGGTGTCGTAAGAGGAGGCTGTACAAGCCGCTTCATTTAGCCTTGCAAAATGAAGCCTGAGAGGGGCTGTGATTATTTTCTATAAATACATCAAGGGGGTAAACACAAGGGAGAGAGAAGAGCTATTTAAGCTGAGGAAGAATATTGGCACAAGAACAAATAGATGTAAATTGATGAAGAATAAATTTAGACTAAAAAATATTTCTTCAGAGAAGTGAATTTTTGGAATAGCCACATAGATAGGGAGAATAAACTTTCCCTCTCTTCCCCAAACCTTGCTCAGTTACAGAGCAGGTTTGTGTGGCACAACTGGGTGGGATGACAGCACGCTGCTCTCAATCCATCCTCCCAGGTCTTGGCTGTCATGCCAAGCAGACACAAGACCTGCTAATTGTTGTCTCTGACATCGTGGAGGTCTCCAAGCCTCCATTCAACCCATACCATCTGCAAAGTTTCCAAGAGTTTCATACTTTCTTTTTTTAAATGGTGAAGTTTTCACCAAGGCTGTGGTTTCCTGGTCATGGGCCAGTGGCCAGGAGGACCACAGATCATCCTGCCCTTCACACTGGCACTTACGTGGCCGTGCAGAGAAGTGACAGAGACGCAACCAAAACCGCACGTGCTGCAGACAAGGAGATACGGCTGATTTCTATCCAGACCGGTCACCAGGTGCCTGTTTGTTGTTCAGGCTGATGGAAAAGCAAGGCCAAGGGCAGGCAGAATGCAGCACCTCCCTGGCAGAGCCTGCAGCTGAGCTGCTTTAAAGCAAGCAAAGCTTCAGCCGTGGTAAGCGGGCAATGCGTTTCTCCCTTGTTTCAGCGCTCGGACTGAAGTCTAGATGCTGCGTGGAAGGAGTGCCAGGAGATGGCGAGGAGGGCAGGAATCACAGTAACAAGGTCAATACCACCAGGTAAAGACCCCAGCCCTCTCATCAGGCATGCCCTGAGAGCTCAGTGCGGCTTGGCAGGTCCTGCGCTAAGGCGGAGAACGGCCAGGCCAGCTCAGTTATGCTGCCCACAGACTCGCTCTGGGACATGTAGCCCAGGGCTGCCTCTTGCTGGGATCCCCAGAGAAGACTAATAGACCAACAGAGCCACCTCCTTCTCTGCCTACGTCCTGCTCTATCAAGGCTACCAAGAGACTTCTTGATATCCACAGACACCCAGGTTCCCCCACCGCTGCAGGACCAACCTTCTGATTGCTGCCCTGTGCCTCTGCTGCCAGAGGAGGGTACCCAAAGGCAAAAGGCTTAGCAAGAAGGGTTCATACAAAGGAGAGCTCAGAATTACGGGATGTTTAACATTAATGGGGAACAGAGATCATAACAGTGTACTCAGTCCTTATGCTAGTAGTAAAGCAGCCTTTCAAGTCACGCAAAAAATCATTATCCATACTTATACAGTAGCATTAAGAGACTCACAAAATACCATGCCTAATCATAGTTAACATACCATGATACTAACAGTATGTGGGAAACTGAGGCACAGAAAGTCAATGTCACAACTCATCAGTATTTCAATCATCCCTTCTCAGTTGAATTAATCTTCTCTAGCCTTGCAAGCAGCCTAACAATCATTGCTGTCAAGGTCAGAGAGATCAACACCAACATCAGGAATGTTTTTTCCCAGATCTGTAGTGCCCTGCTCAACCTGCAGCCATGACCTCCCTCCCCACTGAGAGTCACAGCAGCCCAAGAATTCATCACGCTGAAGCTTTCAGTGCAGCACATTCACACTCAGCTAGTTGGATGGTCTCTCTCTGTCAGGCAATATATTCTAGCATCTTCTCAAGCAGTTTTTTTTAATCAGGGCAAACACATCATTTTCTTGAGTATTTTTAAATTACCACAGCAGACCTGATCTGATGACACACAACTAATGTGGGACTTTGCTTTTACATTTTGTAGTAGTCTGCAATTAAATTAGGTGGAGGGCTCCTGAGATGTATGCATTTTAAACCCTTGCATATCTCACTGGAAAGTGCCAACCAATCTAGCAATGAACAAGTTCAAGTCAGAAGCGGAGACTTAAGTGTGTACTGGTATTTCAATGAGTGGGGCAATAGCACCATAATTCTCATTACTCTTGGAGTCACGCATGAGAACTCTCCTGCAGACCCAAATGAGCTCACATATCCCTCAAGTGTGAATAGGAAATGCAGTCCTCTCCTCCGGACATCAACTACCAATTTGTGTGTTGCCTCTTACTGTTCAGATCATACTGTGGTCTGATATTATCACTTTTGCCATTAAGTTTATTGTTTTTATTTATACCAGCTGGAGTCATTCTTACTAACAGAGACTATCACTTCTCTTTATAAATCTTATCGCAAGGATAAATCAAGAGTAACATCTATTTTTCGCTACTCTGAATCCATAATCAGCATTTACTCTGATGGTTTATGCAGATGAGGATCTTTCTCAACACATTTCTACACACACAAAAAACCCCATACACTTCTCCAGAAAACCCAATGAATTTTAAATTGAAACTTTCCAGATTTTCTGTGCATGAGGGCTGATTTTATTTGCACATTGAACAAACTCCTGGAAGAGAAACATTCATTTTAATACCTACTGCTGGATCTTAAAACACATTTTCTTCTATATAAAGAAAATGTTCCAAAAAAATATTAATAGAGTGTTTGCTCAAAAGCTCTTCTGGCTCTGGGAACTTTCTCTCTGAAACATGATGTACCTAATGCAGCTGGGCACCTCTTACAGCCTTTGGGGGGTTGCAGACGCAGCCATTGAAGGATGCTACGTGACATGGGGCACAGGGGGTCCCGGGACCTCAGGGACCACATACCCCCCCCATTTCCAAGCACCAACCCAGAAACCCCAACTGGGACAGAGCTCAGTGATGGCTCCAACTGGTGCAGTGGGCACCAGGACTTGAGCAAAATGGCAGCAAAGGCAGCCTCACACCCCCAAGCCTTGCTTTTATTCTGGTGGACTGTAAATCTTCCTAATGTGCCAGTGCTTTAGGAGGAGAAGAACATAAAGGATTTTATTTTAATCTGAATCCATAGCAGAGAAAACAAGGGTTCATGAGCATGATACTGTTAGGGAGAACACTGTAATTTTTTCCTCTCCCCCTAGCATGACAAAGGTTTTATTAAAAGGGAAAAAATATCAGTTTCTTAAGAAAAAAACATGCCCTTTCAAAATGAATACATATCAGTCCAAACTGATAGCTTAAACATTAAAGATTAAAAAAATAAAACCCCAGAACCAGAGTTTGATTTATATAGTACTGTTCCTTCAGAGAGGATTTGTGGAAGGAAGAACTCACTCTGTGTTGTTCTTTGTAAAAGGAAAAAAGAACAAAATCGATTTTTATAAAGCAAGATTATTTTAGGAGTCAAGTTATCAGAAACACCGGCTGTAACTGGGACATCTGTTTTTCTCTCTCCCATCCTTTCTCTCATAAGGCAGTGACTCCAGAAAAGACTGAAAAGGAGCCCAAAGCCTGTCCAAAACTAGGTTATTACCGCTTTTCTCAATGTGATTAAGCTTGTCTTATTGCAATCTCGCCCTTTTTCAGCTGACCTGAGCAGCAGCAGCAGAGCTTTTCTCCAGACCCACATTTACCAGTCAGCAGCATCCCTGGTCCCATCAGGTGGTCTTTCATGCTCTCCTCACGCCAGGAGGACACACCACTGGGCACATGGACACCCAACATCCAAAAATCACTGTTTTTCCCAGGGGAACCCTGCTGTGCGCGGGAGCAGTGCTGGCAGCACTTGTGAACACAGCCAAAATGCTTAACTGTTTCTCCAGCAACCCCTGGGCTCCTGAACAGGTAATTAGTGTGATGTTTAATAGCAGTTATGAGCCTTGCACCCCAATTCCAAAAACACCACAAGCATGGACAATTCTTACTGGACTTTGGGCTCCTTAATCTCCCAGGCTCTTCTAGAAGAGATATTCACAGCATCTAGCACTGTTCGACAGGCTTTTGCAAAGCAGCCCCATCTTTCAGGAGCATGTACCAGGTCACAGCCCAGGAGACAGTGAATGTTAAAAGCTCCTTATGTGCGACCAGTGTTTTACATCTTAAGGGTGGCCTGGCACCAAGCCTTCAGCTGCCCAAAGCAACCCAGATCCACTGGATCTGATGGACCAACTCCAGACCTAAACCAGGGGAGGTTGTGACCCAGGTGCCTGGAAACAGGTAGGAAAAGATGCGCGAGGGGAGCTGGTGCAGGGCTGCAAAAGGCAGCACGGGGTGTGGGAGAGCTTAAAGGATGTGCCTCACTCCTTCATGGTGGACACAAGCTGCCCACAGTGGTGGAAGGGTTAATCAAACAACAGCTCCCATGCAGGCCTGTCTCACAAAGGCTGTCTTTCATGGGTAGAAAAAAATGAGAAAACAGCTGCTAGAGAGAAAAGAATCTGTATGGAAGCAGCATTACAGAACTCCTCTGGGCTTGCCATAAGTCACTAGAGCAAGTTTGTTCTTAAATATGTCTGAAATGCCTCCAAAAAGAAACATGTTATTTTGGAGAAGGATGTTTTTATATGGAGCATAAAAGAGATTAGTTACCAATAGAAAAGCACAGCAAAAGAAAGTGCTAAAAACAACTAGAGACTGTATTAGTGGTTGTCGCGCAGGTCAGAAATCAACATTAGAGTCTTGTTAACACTGCCATATATTAAACTTATTAAAAACTCAAATGGACTAAGGACACCCACAGAAGCATCATGAAATGAGTTCATTCACCTGCCCCCAGCCAATTTAGAGAACAAGTCTTCTCCCATCCTGCATCTGCAGCCACTTGTACAGGTGACATGTGAGTTTGCATCAGGATTTCAAACATCTGGAGAACACAGAAAAATGGTCAGCCCAAGTTAGATTTGGCTCCGTGACCGCAAACAGCAAATGCAAATCCTGTTCACGTTGCACACTCACAGCTGGAGAGAGACAGAGCAAGGGAACCGCTGGGACCTTTGGTAAAGCAACCGGCACAAAACTCAGCCTGGCTTTCCAGCAAATGCCTGTGCTTTTTCTGAGCTCAGAAAGAGAGGCTAAAAGGCTGTTCTTGCTTGTTACTGTTTTCTCCATATATATTTTTCTCCCCAGAAAATGCTAAAATACTTATCCAACTGCTGGTTTTCAACGTTGTCTACGTCAAAGGGACTGGAACCATTTTACAGCTCTTTTGGAAGTGTGTTTTTTCTGAAAAAAAAAAAGGGGGGGGTGAAGAAAACTGAGGATCTGGATAACTAGGTAAACTTCAACTTGAAGTTATCTGAAGTGCTGGTAGGCAAAACAAAGGGATTTTATTAAAGCAGAGATGTGCTTCTTGCCATATATTACTATGTGTCTTCCTGAATGCCCACAGATGCGGATGCTAAGGCTACAGGAAGTTTATCAGTGATCCAAGCCTGATCCACACTACTTGGCGCTGGCTAAAATAACTTAAAAAAACCCAAAAACAACAAAATCAAAAAAAGCCACCCTCAGAAACCTTGAATCTTCCTAGACAAACCAGCCCAAAGCTTCATCCAGCTCTACATCACCTAATGAACCCAAAACCTTTAAATCTTACAGAAAACCTGTCAACCTCAAGTCACAGACTTCAAGAGACAAAATCTACTGGCTTTTAAAGGTTAATTTCTGGGCACATTGGAAGATATTTTATGCGTATGGCTCTGTTGGTTCCATTATTAATTTAGCAGGTTACAAAACTTGGTACATTCTCACCATGCTCTGCATTGGGACATTAAGCTGTGGGAATTTTCCTGTTGACACTAGCATTTCATTATCTGCTTCTGTTGATTATTCAAATTGCACTAGATGTCAAGGCTTGCGAGATTCAAAGACCTCACTAAGACAAAGGCAGTTATATCCATCACAGACAATGCCAAGGAAATGAGTACAAAAGCTACACCGTCCCTCAGGATAACAAGTGAATGGTATGATGTAAAATATATCCATGCCTCGCTTTATTTAAAAGTCTCTTGAAATGTCATAATGGCTTAGATTTAATAGAGGAGCTGGGGAGGAAGGAGAAATCCATCCGGTTTCAAGATCATGGTGTACAGCCAGAGTTCAGTGAATTGCACTGGTTTTGGTCCTCGTGTGTAATTCACACCTAGCTCACCTCTGCAGTACAGACACACTCCAGCCCCATGAAGTGGGAGGCATTTATACAGCAGAGGAACCAACGAAGAAATTACCCTTCCACCTCCCCATTCAAAGAGAGAGCTTGGTGCACGGGCAGGTCCAGTCTCCAGCCACCCTCGCAGCTTGAAACGTCCTCTACAGGCAAACAGCCGCTGACGCTAAAGATGGTGTTTGCAGCAACCCTGGGGCTGCTCCCTCCTGCGCCCACCCAGCCTCCCTCCAGCCTGGTCTGCAGCTCCACGGGAGCCCCATCCCTCCTGCGCCGAGGGTCCAGCCCTGCCCAGGGACCCGACGAGCAGCCCCATCCCCTGCTGAGGCTGCCTCCTGCACGCACAGGGAGACCCTCCAAAGCAGAGGGATTTGATCCCATGCCCTCACTCGGGTACAAGCAATGGAAAAGAGCCTGCACAGCCAGAAAATTGAATTTGCTTTTGTTTAATAAAAAAGTGGAGATTGCCTAATTATTCTCTCAGCTAACCATTTTAACCTTGTCTTCTCCTACTAAGTGAATACCTTATGTGATTTCTGTGCTAAAAGCAGCTGAACATCAGAGACATCGATCTTGGCTCCAGCCTTTGTTTTTATAGGGTTTGGATCTGCTGTTTTGGCACCACATTATGGGTTTCTATTAGTGTCAAAGTGCCACTTTGTTTTGTTTTTGCTTGCTCAGAGCTCAGCCCTTTGGAGGGCAAGTCCCAGCCTATGTACTTGGGGCAGCTAAATTGCCACAGGAGACACCCCTCACGCCCCCAGAGCATCCTCCCAGTGCTTCCAGAGGATGCGGAGGTACCAACAAGATGGGAAAAGGACATCGCTGCCATTGGGTGCCCACCCACCGGCACGGTGGGACCAAACGGTGCTGGTGGTGAAGCAGCAAGAGTTACATCCCAATCCTCCCGGCTCGTAACCACAGTTTTGGTTTGAAAGATGACAGCTCTGTCAAATGAGAGGGGGGAAAGCCTCTGCTCTGCACAAGCCCCTGGGTCATTATTTTTTTTTTGTAATAACCTTCCCGTTACCTTCTCCCAAAATACTGGACACTGTCTCCAGCTCCCTGCACGCTCTCTAGAAAACAAGCACAAAGCGTTTTTCCCCTGCTTCCGCCATGACACACTGTATAAAGGTACATTAATCACAGAGCTCCCGTTCACTTATTCACCCCATTATAGGCAAGAAATATTCTTTGGTTCTGAAGGTTTATTTATTTAATAAATGAAGGTTCAGTTGCCAAAAGAGAAGAAAGAAGAAAACAGAAATAAAAAAAGAAAAAGCTACATAAAAATATTAAACATGGGAGAATATCGAACCAGTGCACTCATGGATTTCTTGCCAAAAATCACTTGAAAGACTTTCACAGCTGAAACCGGGACAGAATAAAAGGACTGAAAATACTAAATGAACATGCTTAACGATTAAAAACCAAATAAAAGATGAACAGAAATGCCGACAAAGAAAACCTTAGCTGTGATCCCAAGGTATTCCCACTATCCATAAGGGCCCAAGCGCTTCTCGGGGTTGGAGTTACCCTTCCATTGTCAAGCAGCATGAGGACAGGGGTCCCTTTTGGGTCACAGGCACTGACAGGCATGGCCATGTCCTCTGTCCCCAGCACTGTGACAGGGAAGGAGGCAGGAGTGAACTCAAACAACACTTTCTCTACTCCCAAGATCATAGGACACTATGGGAAGAAAAAAAGGCACCTATTTCCAGCTTCTGGGAGAGGAGGGTCTCCATGGGGATCTGGGCAGTGGATCCCTAACAGGGAAACCGTTGACCTCTCACCCAAGCCATGTGCGGCTTCCTTCTGAGAAAGGTCAGCCAATGAAGGTCAACCCAAAATATGCAGTAACATGGGGAGAAGATAGTACTCCAAGCCCACAGAGCTCATCTGAAGTTCAGCAGAAGTAAAGAGATTTGCTGGTGCGTGCCCGTATCAAGGATAAGCAGCGAGTTTAGCAGCTCACAGACAAAAACTGGTACCAGCATTTCTCACAGCCTCTTGGCAGAGCAGCTCCCCTTGGCACAGGCCAGCTGAAGCAGAGGGAGGTGGTTTTAATTGAGATCTGGGTCTGAGAGACCAAAATAGCCTTACCCACAAGCTGCCAAGCGATGGTTAATTCATAGCCTTTCCAACCATAGGGCCAGGTGCAAAGCACTGTCCTTCTGGGAGATGTTTTGGGGAATTCCTACTCCCCAGCTATCAGCTCTCCTCACTGCCGAGAAGGATATTTTTACAGTTATTTATCCTTCTCACTGTAGAAGGCAATGCAGGCTGACCCTCTCTTGGAAAACAAGGCTGCCTACAGAACTTTGTCAGCCCCGGAGCAGAAGTCTCCCATCAGCTGGGTGTCCTGAACAAGGAGAGGAACCGGATTTTCAATTGCACATTAGTATAAAATTTCACCATTAACAAAATCAGAGGATGCTACTCTGTCAGCATTTTGCATCCAGCCACAGACCATAACCCTCAAGGTGCCAGGCTCTAGAGGAACGGCATCTTCTGCTGATGTCTAAACACAGGGGAAGGGACAAGCAGGGTGCTAGCTGGGAATGAAAAAAAGCAAGTGTAGATCAGGTTCAGGGGACAGTCAGCAACCCCTTCAAGGGGTAAATGGGGGTCAGAAGTGTGAAAGCAGAGGTGTGAACACAGCCAGAGTTAGGTCTGGACCATCTGCCAGATAAGCCAACCCATTTACCAGCTCAGCCTGCTTTGAAGGTGACTCAACACCGAGTTTCAACTCAAGACCAAAGACAAGTAACAGACATGGGTTTGTGAGCAAGCAGGAACAGCCAAGATGGTGCAATGAAACGTAAGAGCTTCTTCTTATCCAGACTAACGAAACCAAGTGGTGTGGGAAGACATTATCCACAGGAACGGCAATCGCTCTTGGAACCTAATTAGCCTTGCCTACATCAAAATGTCAGGGTAAAACAAACACATCTGATCCAGATTTGTCAAGCACCTCCCATCATTTCCACAACAAACAGTGTGGTTTTTGACAAAACTGTGATGTGTGAAGTCAACACTCATCTGCAAACAGCAGATGATGAAGACATGATTAAGGGAATAAGAATCACTCTTGGAGATGGTGGTATTAATTAGTTTCCACTCCTTGAATGCTTGCCAATATAAATTCTGTCCTCCAGTCCATTTGCAAGTGACCAAGAAAACCTAAGTTGCCAGTAATTTCCTGTAACAGCCAGAAAACACAGTAACTGATAAAGCAGAAGGTGAATACGAGTTAAGTCTTCTAAAACTCCTTGTTAAATTCCAAGCTGGCCATTATTTTGTAGTTAATCTTCTGTCCATTTGTGGTGATGAGGGAGGCAGATGCTTAATTAGTTTTGACAAAAAATACCACTGAAAATTGCCTTGTTTCTGCTGAACTAGATTTATAACCTGTGTAGAAAGAGATGACTGAAAAGCCAGAGAAAAATATTCTGTGGGGAATCCAAGAAAATCTGTATCTCAGAATATTTTCTCCTACACTTGGGGACCTCCAAGGTTTGTAGACTTAGATAGAAAAAAAGAGACACATGTATTTTTCATCTGTCACCATCACTTAAGAAACAAAAAAGAAAAGCCTAATTACTCATGGGTCCCTTTTTAATTTGCAGGTTTAGCAACATTTAAGAAAAAGAGAAAGAAAAACACACTGATGAATTAGCCCTGCACTTGCAGCAGTAAAAGGACAGTGGTGTTTCCAGGCAGGTAGGTCCAGAGGGGAGCGCTCAGGAAGCGTTACAACCCACAGAGCTATTCCAGCCTTGTACTAACATCAGAGTAGCATTCAGCTTGCAATCCTCCACATTTTTTGTTTACATGTTTAAGTAATATTTTGCTCAGGGACTTGTTTCAATGTTATTCTGCCCAAACAGTATCATCAAGGCAATTTGTATACCCACCCTCCTTGTGTACAACTTCCCCAGCATCCTCAATTCAGTAGATCCGGCAAGCAGAGGTTGGGGTTTTCTTTTTGCTGTACAAAAATAATCCTAAACTAGATTAGAGTCTTTTTTTTTTTTAATAAAAAAATTGTCCTTTCATCATAACCCACCCCCCCAGCTGTAATAGGAAAACCCTCCACATGCAGACAAACTCTCCTTAACAAATAACTGCAAGCAGTTTCAAGCTCACGTTTTGCAATTGTATATTTTACTACTGCTCTGTTGAGAACAGAAAGACCTATGGTCCTGGTTACTTTGGCTCTTCAACCCTCCCAGTGCCCCACATGTGCTGCTGTGACTGAGAACAGACCCACCTTCAGAAAGTTGCTAGCATGATTTTCTACTAGTATTTTTTTCCCCCCACTTCTTCTAATAATTAACACTGCTATGAAACTCAGTGCTCACCCTTAACCTAAAAGATTTTAACATATGCATTAACATCAACAAGACCCACAACAAATTATTTGCAAATACCAGTAAAAACATATTGTGGAGCACTACACAGCCACATCAATGTAAACTGGGCTTAGATATAAAGCAGATAAGGAGCTGAAAGGACTTACTTTTGATCACAGAAAAAGCCTGTAAGCACAATGAGACTTTGGTCTCTTTCAGGCTGCATTCTCATGATTTCCCATATGAAGAAAAAAAAGAATTGCAAACACATTTCTTTCAGGGCAGATTTCAGCCTTATACAAAATTGAAATTTTTGTCTTTAAATAACACTACCCTCTTGCAGCCCGTTACATTACCCAAGACCATTTTTTAAACCGCTGTTAAGAAAAATGGGTTTTTCTAGTAAACACAATCGTGTGTCTAGACTGTGCCCGAGAAGCATCCACTAAAACCACCCAAACAGAGAGCAAAGCTTTCCTCCACACAAGAAAAGATCTTACCTGGAGGAAGTCCAGAGCAAGCCTTGACCGGAGTTTCAAGGAGCTTCCTTAAGGCAGAAAAAAAAGAGAAAAAAGTTAATTATCTCCCCAGGCTCAGCCCCAGCCCTTTCCCAGATGGTTCAGATGCATCTAACAGGAGATTTTGGCCGTTCTCAGCTGGAGTCAGACCTTTGAAGAGTTATTGCAACACCCAGCACCTCCGTCAATAATCGCATCGTTAGAGGTTGCATCGCTGTACGTCCCAGCCAGGCGCAGTGCCTCCCTGCCCCTCGCCAACGAGCCTCAGCAGGCACCGGAGGGGCATCCTGCAACATCTCACACCTGATCCGGACGAAAATACACAGAGAAAACCCTGTCAGAAAGGGGTCACCACAAAGAGACCTCATGGACGTCTTTTTCCACCAGGTCACTGTGAGGAGACATCATGACCATTTCTGCATCTTTTTCCCCCAGGGCTGGGTTTCCCCTGGTCCTCAGGAAGGGCGAGCACCAGAGGTGGGCTGTAGCCCCAGGGCTCAGCCCCTGCCTCCAGATCCATCCCGCTCCCCACAGCTGGCCTGGTCCAGCAAACCTCCCCTGTCACATCAAGGCTGTTCTCTGCTCGGAAACACCCAGATGGGCTGGGTTACCCTCCTCCCTTTCTAAAACGGGTCCTGTACTCGTGCCCAGGCAGGAGCAACTTAGATAGCGTATATAGAAATAAATAACTGTAAAGCAAACAACAGGAGCATGGAGGGAACGGCATCTCCCAGAGCGTTAAGGCACTGTTAAGAAACAGAGAACATGCTGCACTGAATCTCAGGTCAGGAAGGATGGCCTCCTCTTCTCCCTGGAGGAACCCCAAGGCACTTCTTGCTCAGCTCTGAGGCACAGTGCCACTGCCTCTTAACAGAAACTTGTTTTCTGGCCAAGCACAGGGACTGGGAAACTCTGGTTAATCAGAAAATCTGCTGCTTTCAATACTCCAGTGGGTGCTGGCTTTTTCCAAACTTATTCTCTACCTCCCATGACAGCAACCTTCAGAAAGTCCCGGCAAGGAGGCATCTCTTGTCCCCTCCCTTCTCCTTATTACAGATGTCCCTCCCTCCTCTCCTCCCTTGAACATCCCATTTACCAGCCTTCGTCAGGGATACTCCCATCCTCTTACTCTTCTGATCTTACTGCTCCCATGTGGCATCTCCTGCTTCATCATTCAAGTGATGGCTTGAAGGACTGTGACAGCACGCTGTGTGCGCGCTATGGGGGCCTAAGGAAGCTGCTGAGAACTATTCATCACAAGAATGAATGTATTTTACTACACAATATCACTTACCCGTTCAGTTTAATCAGGGGAAATGGGCGGAGAGTGCTGCTTGCAGAGGTTGGAAGCGCCCTGCATGGGCCAATAAGACAGGACATCAAAATACAGGGGAGAAAATAAGTGCAAGATGTAAAGCGATACTATTGTCACAGCAGCCCTGGGAATTCCCTGCGTCTCAAACATCACTTTTCAAGGGGCAGGTAGATTCCCAGAGCATTTCTTTTCCCCCCTGGAAGCAGGGCTAAGGTCCCCGAGCACATGGGGAGGAAGTGGAGAAAAACCCCAGGGATGGTGCAAGCAGCATGTTCAAAGTGGTGATGGAGTTAAAGTCCAGCTCGTGGAGGGACATGAATGTGGCCAGTGATAGGCAACCAAGGAGTGTCCATGATAATACACAGACACTAAGCAAGAGCCTTCAGGATCAGGACAGCTTTGGCAGAATCTTAAGCCAGCCCTAGGGTAATAGGAACATCACTGCCCAAACTAACTAGAGCAAGCATCAAGATGCTGCTGGGCATATAAAGCAGGCAGGTTCAAAGCAAATCACTAAAGACTGGAAGATTACACTGAAGAGTCACTGTGTGCTCTGCTTCTCTTGTACTCTTCTCTGCACAACCTCTGCAGGCCACCATCTCAGACCGAGGTCTCTTCAATGCAGCATCCAACATGGGGGGCTCCCGCACAGCAAGAACAGATTAAAAAAATGAATATTACTTGATATGGTCTCAAAACTAAGCGAACACTTAACTTCAATTTGCACTCAAAAAGGTGGATTTTGAGCTCTGAGACACAAATAGGATGACTAATACAAATGCGTTAATAGAAATGGAAATCACCCCCATCTGAAGTAGAAGTAAAACCCAGAGCTTAACGCACTCAAGTTAAGGGAGACTGGGTAATTCCTGAAGATAATGATAATTAAAAAAAATAAATCTACCAAGGCATAAATGGCAATGTGTGCTAGGGAACAGCAAATGTAAAATTGTTTAAGAGAAACCCATTAATCTGACTGCAGTAGTATGCGAGATTTCCTGACCAAGTTATGAAGGGAACAATAATTAAAAGATACAGTCATGAATGGAAAGCGGTGTAAAACGTAGCATGGGTTTACAAAGGCAAGCTCATGCCAGACTGAATCCAATATCTTTCCTTAAACTAGTTTTCAACAGGGAAAATGTGGTAGGTCTAATCTATTTGGACATCCATAAGGAACTTGGTAATAAAACTGCATGGGAAATTGCTAGTTGGAACTAGAAAAAAAGAGAGTGTGCTACAAGAATTAGTAGCGGGTGAGGAACTCACCAATGAGGTGACCAGGATACACAGAGAATGGATATCTGTCCCAGAGAAGGCTCAGCTCTCCAAGACTGAGCCCAAGGACAACCTTGTCCAGCACTGTCAGTGCCAGCGCTGGCTCAGGCAGGACAACTGAACTCTGATGGCAACCTGGGTGGGAGACCAGCTCCAACAAGGCTGGGCTTTACTGCACAGGAGCCACAGAGTGACCTCCAGGACTGGATTAATAAAGCAGCAATAAGAAACCCACACTCTAAATTCAGAGTCATGCATTTAGGCACTAATGAGCATTTTTGATCCGACACGAGCGCTCATCAGTTGCAAAGGGAGGACGTTAGCCCATCTCAGAATAGACACAATCCACCAAAACAACAGGTGGACATGAAAAAGAAAAACTCAATTCTAAAATATACCAGGTCAGGGATTTCCACTAGAAGTTACCCAAAATCTTTGCACTTTACAGAAGAGTAGCAAGGTGCCCTTTAAGGATATGCACATCATTTCATGGCTTATATTTTGGAAAGTTTGAATGCCACCTGTCACTCAGACATACAGGATGTTTTTTCCAGACACGCCTATAAAGCCAACATCTTGAGGTCAGTGATACCATTTAAAAAACAAACAACAAAAAAAACCAAACAAACAAACCACCCCAAAAACACCAGCCAAAAAAACCCCTCAGCTTGTGTTTGGTTGAAAGACAAACAGCCAACAGGTCCTTCCTGGTGACACAAGTCCCAGCCCAGCACTCGCCAGCCAACAGCTGCAGCACACCCAGCACAGACTGATTGCCAGCAAAATATTTTATCCACGTTATGTTCTTGCCCTCCCATCTTTTACCTTAGACTAACCTTAACAAAATTAAAGCCACCACTGTGTTTCTATGGTTGATGAAATCTAATTCTCACATCTCAGGTACTTCATAAACCTAGATGCAGAATGAGCTTTTTTCAGTGAATGTAACAATTTATTATCCTTTGATAGTAGATCCCTTGAAGTAGACAAGGACAGTGGTGTAAGCATCCTTAGTTTTAGAAAAGTTCTGTGGAAGTTTTGTGTCATAAAAAACCCAGTTTCTGATGCTCCCCAAGCCCACAGTTCTCTCCACAGCTGCAGAACAGCCTTGTTTCTTCACATGTTTTGGTCCATCCTCTGTCTCTTCTCCGCAAGCTCAGTCACATCCCTGTAAGCGACAATATGTGAAGTTTGCTTCATGCTGACAAAGAGAAGATCCAGATGTTCCATCCCCAGCTTTGAGCTACAGATACTGCTGGGGCACTGAAGATGGACATCAAGCATGTGGCAAACCATCCGCCCTACGAGGACCAGCAGCATGGGCCCCCACCCCAAATTCTCCCCAGGGCACGGTGGCTCTTCAGATCCACGATCGTAAGCCAGTGCCTAGAAGACACAATTTTCCCCCATGTTAACAAAGTGGCAGATACTTTGGCAGCATGGAAGCATCTGTATGGCTATTAAAGAAATAAAATCAGGAAAGGATGCACACACTGAGTGGTACTAAACTGCTATAAAATTCAAATCAGGCCACATTACATTGCACAAACCTCCCCCCAAACCCACCCCAAGCAAGGTTATTAAATGGAAGTGACTCAAGCGCCGTAGAGGAAAAACAATATGAAAATTCCCAAGAAAGCCAACGCATAATTTTCCCATTTCAAGGCCGTAATGTGGCAGTGCTAGGAAGGTTTCCTATTTTGGAAACATCAGGCAGGCACATTCCGCCTCCATCCCAGCATGTTCTAATCAAAAACATCCTGATCT
>NW_010563217.1:11430-24786 GCF_000687285.1 Phaethon lepturus | reverse complement strand
GCAGGAGCAGCCAGCAGCGTGCAAGCAATCAGAGAGATTACAGACGAGGCAAGTCCAGCACTAAGCAACCTTAGCTGGGTCTCCTGCCCTCCCCAAACATACGTGTCTTTGTGCTTTAATATCTCCATCCACTGCTGCACAGACCAGATGGGAAAAATACAGACAAGATGTGAGCAGTATGGCCAAACCAGGCTTTCCAGGGCATCGCTCACTCAAGGATGCTAAAGAAAATTTGGTTTAATTGCACTTTCCGTGGCATATCTTGCAGCCTCTGTGTATGATGAAGCAGGGAGAAGGTTGGGAAAAGAGTGGGAAGGTGCTCAACCAACCTGGAAGGCACTTGCAAAGAGCAACAGCACTTAAAATTAGAAGTTGGCTTTCCAACAAGGAGACAGGAGAAGGTCCAATCCTGATGTAATTTATGGTTTAACTGTTTAAGAGGCTCAGCTATGCACTGACTCACAGCTCTTGCCCTCCCTGAAACCAGAGGTTCAGACATTGTGAAATGGAAATCAATGTCGATGAGCCAGATCTCACTTTTCATTACAGAAATAATGAATAGACAGCCACTCCTTACAAAGGGCAATAGAAAACTTTACAAGACCATCCACAATTTGAATGTTAACAAGCTTAAAAAATATGCATACCACAAGCATTTGATCTTTTATGAGAGAGGGAAGAATATTAATTTACTGCTGAAGAATATTTTGTTTTTTTCACCTCCTGTGATGAATGTTTCCATCAGAGAAAAATCAAATCAGTTCACATTACTACATGTATATCATCAGATCATACTGAGGTACCAGCCAGAAGGTAATTGAATAACATTTTTAATCTTAGATGACATTCAAACATAAGTAAACAGTTTTCCCCACTATTAAAAAAATATCACTCTCACTTAACAGGTGGCAGACGCAATGACAGCTTTTAAAGAGATTGCAGTATTAAGCTGGACAAAATGACAGAGCTGTCAGTATCTCTTCAGTGGTCTTTAGAAAACAAGGTTTGCTTGCAAACATTTAAGTCACTGTTTCAGAAGCTCTCTGGGAAAGATCAGCTATACACAGAGGTGGTCAGAAATGTATAGAAGGCAATTAAGTTTTATTTGCAGAAGGTTAAAGACTTCAAAAATACACAACTGATACAGTTTATAAACCAATCTTTCACTACTTCTCTTCATGATTCTCTTGCTACTATTAGCTTTTGGGGAGAATATGAGCTTCTTGTCCTAAGAGTTGATGTTTGACAGACATTATAATTATGGGAAAAGGCAATACTTAACCTTAGTAATCAGGGTTTTTTATTTCTGCTCATCCTTATAAAGGGATACCTTGAAATGTTCCTGTGAAAAAAAAAAAGTGATAGCTTTCACCAAAAGCCTTCTTTAAAAGAAGTGAAAGGAGCACTTTGTTTCTGACACAAGGGCAGCTTGGTCAGCCCCTCCCCAGTCTCCCAGATGCCCTCTCCAGTGTCTGTTCCAGCTGGACCCTCAGTCCTGCGGAGAGCACACATGCCATAAACCTCAGCAAAACTTACGGGATCACAAGAGAAGACACAATTAAAACTCCAGTTTTCTTCACACCCTGCCGGCAACCGGGGCGTTGCTGCCTGCAGGCCCCCGTGCCCACCACGCAGGGGAGGACGGGCAGCAGCGCTGGCACAAGAAGAGGATGCTCATGCTGCCAAGCTGCAGCCCCGGCACCTCTTGGGGCTCAGCCATCCCAGACCCAGAGCAACTGTCACAAGAGCAGCACCAAAGAAGCCCACCTAAGGGGGCTTTTGGTTGAGCCTCCTTAGGACACAGCCCTTGCTTCCCCTGTGCCCATCCCGCGGCTGAGCGGCACTGGGGAAGCTGTGGCAGCTGAGGTGCTGGCATTCCATGGTGCCTCCACTCATCCTTACCACCTTTTTGGCCATGTCTGCCCTTCCAAGGATTTAAGGAAATCCATATCTTCTAGTCTATAAGCAAGACAAGGCTTCTAGGAATCACAGAATCACAGAATCACAGAAACACTAGGTTGGAAAGGACCTTCAAGATCATCAAGTCCAACCATTAATCCAGCGCCACCATGTCCCCTAGACCATGTCCTGAAGCGCCACATCCACACGTTTCTTGAACACTTCCAGAGATGGCGACTCCACCACCTCCCTGGGCAGCCTGTTCCAATGCCTGACCACCCTCTCAGTGAAGAAATTTTTCCTAATATCCAATCTAAACCTCCCCTGGCGCAACTTGAAGCCATTTCCTCTTGTCCTATCGCTAGTTACTTGGGAGAAGAGGCCAACACCCTCGTCGCCACAACCCCCTTTCAGGTAGTTGTAGAGAGCGATAAGGTCTCCTCTCAGCCTCCTCTTCTCCAGACTAAACAACCCCAGTTCCCTCAGCCGCTCCTCATAAGACTTGTGCTCCAGACCCCTCACCAGCTTCGTTGCCCTTCTCTGGACAAGCACTATGCTTCTCTGGAAGAAGCACTATGTTTTATTGGAACAGTCATGTAGTTAGAAAAAAAGAAAAAGAAAAATAGGAAGGAACATACTTGCCTGGAAGCCTTCCTCACTGCTTCTTTTACCTTGATACAGATATTGCAGATCTCCTTCTCTAGGCATATGAAGATTTAGAGTTTGCAGGGTTTGCTGAACACTATGAAAGTGGCTCCGTCTTGACACAAAAGTTCCCACATCCTGCAATAATATCCACCAGAAACATTCCTGTCCAAAATCATCATGCCTGCTACATTGAATGGTGTTGCAGAGACTGCATTTAGTCCTCATCTTGGGGGAATTTTGCAATAGTCCACAGACAACTGATGGCCTCCTGGCTGGTGCTGAGTTCACCCAAGCCAAGGACCCCCCCCAGGGACTTCCATGGGACATCTCTGCTCCTGGCTTCAGAGAACCAGCCTCCTCCTTGCTGCCTGACCTATACATCAAAATATACCCTGTCCTGCTGCCCTGCACCAGGTTCAGTCCTGCTTAACCTGTGTGGTACCCACCATGTCCCCATGTTTGGGAAACTCCTGCAGTCAGAATTGCTCTGTTGAGAATGGTTAACAATCCAATTAGCTTAAAATTAACTGGTTGTAAGGTGCAAGGTAAGAACATATTTAAGTCAGGAGTAACCCTCCTTAACTTTTGTGGATAAGTTTGTCAGATCAGGTATGGATATGTTTGGTTTGGTTCACTAGATTTTTTTAACAAACAAGTTAGCTGTAACATACTATGCTGAGCTTAACTGCACAGCTATAACACAATTCAATAAAAAACATAGTTAACAATTGCTAAACTGTGGTTGCCCCTGGAGTTATTACAGATGGTAGCAGTCATCCAGTTACCCTAGAGCCTGAGCAGGGCAGGGACTGCATCAACCCATAAGAGGCAGAAAAGGAAACACTAATATACACTTAAATAATTATGTAGTGGTTTTATAAATTTCAATTTCTGTTAATGCTGCTTCCCATGGAGAACAAACAGCTTTGGCTGGCATGGTCCAAGCTTCTCCTATGCAGGAGCTGTTCTGTCCCCTCGCTGAGAGCACTCTGTACTTCGCTGCAGAGATGCTCCGAGCACTGTGGACCAGTGCTGCTAAGCTAGTCAGCAACACACCGGGATACAGGATCACAGCATTGGTTGTTCCTGTAGGGCTCATGTACAGGCCAGGGAGAAGTAATGAACTTTTTTTTTTTACTCTGCAAGTCTGTACGTTTTAAGCATTTCTGTCCACAAGCTGGAAATGCTTGGAGGGAAGAGCAGAGAGCAGGAGGAAGAGGTACCACCACCACCACCTCCCTGCTGCCATGGCACATGCCATCACTGCTGTAAGGATTACGGGGGCTTGCCCAAGCTTCCCCATCTGAAGGGCACAGCCAAGCAAAACGCATGCTTTGTTGTTCAGTAGCAGCATTATTGGAGCCCCAGACAGTTTTCTGGGTGCTACTTGCCCATGTGCTGCACAGGACTTGACCGATGAGGACCACTCATGTTGCAGCAAGAGGGACCAACACCTCGGCATGCACAATCATCCTCTGGCAGGAGAGGAAAGCTGAGCTGGGGCTGTTAGAGAGTCATCCCAGCATGAGGCCAGCACAGAGCAACTGATGATGCAGGAGCATGGCAAGGCCAGAACAGGCGAGACCCTGTGATCCCTCCCCTGTACCAAGAGCAGCACAGAGCAGCTCTGCATGCACTGGATTTTTCTGGAGGAGACATGTCCCACCGCAGGGAGCCCTCGAGGCACAGTCCTTCCACATCCCAACCCACACAAGTCCTACATTCTATTCAGGCTGACCCAGCCAAGGCAAGGAGCAACAGACAGAGACATGAATAATCCTGCTTTTGTTTGAAATTTCTATTTCTTCTGATATGTTGAGCAGCAGTTGAACCCAATAGAGAGAACATACCTCACGAGATGGACACCTTCCTTCTCTACCCATATCCCTCAGTCAGCACACAGATCAACCTCAATCATTCCGCTGTCAGCACCTATCACCATATATTAACTCTGGTGATAAGATGAGGTTTAGATACAGGCCTCTAACCTCTGGCTGGTGCAAATGAGTTTACACAGCCCGTACTTTTGCAATCCCATGAGATGCAATAATACCTACCTCTGCTTTAATGATGATCGCAGACTGCCGTTCCATATTTTTACAGATACCCTGGAGAAAGGTGAGGGGAAAATGCAGTCCATAAGCATACTGATGAGTTATATAGAAGCACTTCCAGTACCTATTAGACCCTCTAATATGATGTAGTCTATTAAGGGGAACACAGCCTGGATGATTTACTGTACTCTGTTCATTTTATGACCAGTAGGCAAGAGAGGCTGTGGACAGAAGGAAGTTCCAACTAAAATTTAATCAGACAGAAGACAGCACACAGGGTTTTTGCTGCCATCCTACCCATCATCCCTCAAGAGAAGAAAAAAATGATCCTTGCTCAGCTGTGCTGGTGAAGAAGAATTACTGCTGCGCTGGGGACAAGGGTTGAGGGCATTTTCTCCACAAAACAGGCTGAGAGCTGTTCATTTGCTTTTGCCTCTTCCCAAAAGCCAATCATGTCCCAAGCCATCCATTGCATATACCCTCAAAATGGTGTCATTTGTTCCACTCCTTGGTAAAGTCCATTTTGGCCTAAAACAGCAGCAATTTAGCAAAGCAAAATAAATTCAACTTCTTTTGGTAAATGAAGCACATTAGTCATGGAAGAGATCTGCAGTTTTCCCCCCTCCACTTGGAATTGCAGCCTGTACTTGGCCTCAGGCAGTTCACAGCAGTTATGTTTGGAAATGCTGGTTGTCTGCAAGTAAAATTATGCACTGCCATTCAAGGGAAAGGGTGAAAATTATCCCCAAAAATTTTGCAGGGGGTGCCTGGCTGACCATAGACCTCTCCAGACCACACAGCCATCCAAGGAGGCATACGACTCAGTATCATTTCCCTACTATTTGGTGAATGTTCTCCATTCAAAGGTCATAACAAACACCAGAAAGAAATAACCTGTTTCCGTAGTATCACAGCAGAAAGCCTGGAGAGCGTCAGTTAAGGTCACGGGAGAGATTTAGGAGGACTAAGAGCACAAGAGCAGTCAATAGCAAAATATTGCCAATTAACATAAAAAGCGCACAAGATGTTCATTCTATTTAAGCTAGTTAAGTATTGAGATTAAATGTTATGAACTATTAAATAAAATTAAATCCAAAATTAACTGCCATGCATGCTACACTTCACCTTATAATGGCTTATTAGCAGTGCTCACCAAGGAGCACCACCTCACACACACCACCAGTGCTGCTCCCTCCCAGGGTCTGCCTGCTGCTAGTCCCCAACAAAGCCCAGGCAGGCTGGGCTCCCAGATCAGTCAGCCCTTGTGATTTGGGAGCCCAGCCTCATCTGTCCAAGCTAGAAACAGCTGGCAATGCCCAACCACCAGCAACCATCTCCTGAACATTTCAAGTGACAGCACTCTTTTCAGAGCAGCTTTAAAAATCCCCCTCCTTCCACATGTTTGCTAACTAGTCACTCTAAAAATACATCATTTGCCCTGGATACCAAGAGGATTAAGTCACAGAATTTTTTTTTTTAAACACAACATGATATTTTTATATGAAGAAAATTTGGCAAATATATAAAAATGAACAAGCTCTCCAAAAAGGTTCTCTAATTTTAAGTGAAGTCTGTTCTGCATCACCAGCTGTTTATATGCACTGATTGAAGGCTTAATTGACATGGGATAATTGCTTATTCTTCCTAATATATGGTGAATTACATTTTTCTGACTCAGCACATCATACTGATGAGAAGGCTGCTAAAACATTTGTGACAACCAGTAGGGAGAGCTGGAGACGCACATGCTTTTCAACAGGAGCAGGTCACTTGTCTACACTGACTGCATCTAGTTACCCTGAGCACTGGAGAACCATGCTGAGTCTTAAAGAAAGGGCTGGGTCTCCATGGCACTACAAGATACCTCAAGCCAAGAGTGCTACAGAGGTACCATCAAATCATTCCTGGTGCAAAATCTGGTTCAAAACTATGAGGGGGTCTAAATATTGAGTATTCACTAATCAGGTGAATGCAAGATCTACTCTAAGACTATGAGCATTTAATAATGCTGATATAATACTGATTTAAAAAATCAGCAAAGACTGATAATTGCTTCACAGAAAATACAGCACAACAAATGAGTGGGAGGAGGATTTAAACCCCTGCAATACTTGGAACTAAGAGATGTTTGCCCTTAAAATACTTCACCGCTCTTTAATGGGTTTATGGATTTGAGAAGTGCATTTGGAAGTCTTTCCAGAAGTCTTGGAGATCAAGTTGGAAGAAGTTATTGTTGGGCATCCTCAAGTCCAACTGATTCCCCAGGCTCAGCCCAAGAGCCACAAAATGCCTTCTCTGTTGAAGATTACTTGCAGCGTGGTACAAGTCAGTGTTGACAGAGCAGTCCTGTACAAGACAGGATGACAGAATTCTTCCTTCATCAAATACTGATTTCAGTGCTCAAGCTGATGCTTCAGGCAAGTGAGGCAGACCACAGTAGTACTTTATGGATGTTCTCACAACCCACTCTAGCTCTACTGACTTCAAAGGCTTTGGATGAAGCTATCACACTCCAGGAGTTTCTCCAGCTTTATCTTATCAGATGAGAAACTTCTCTGAAATCTAAGGCAAGGATATTCCAAGGCTCTTCATTTTCTGCTTGTTCATCCTGTTTCGGTGGAAAGATATTTAACCTAATCCTTTTTAACTATGGCTACAGAGAATAATTGGCCAAGACTGGCAGATAAGCAGTTAAAAGTCTCCAGTTCCTTTTTCAATTAAAGCTTTCTCAAAAATAACCTGTATCACATTTAATGATCTTAAAATAATTAATGCTTGTTCAGTAAATTTCACTGGAATTAATTTTTGTTTTATATCCAAACAACACTTCTGGTAGGTTGAAATATAGTATCTCTTAAAATTAAAAGCCACTCTTGGGAGATGTAATCTAGTATTTCCTTCAGATTAATGCCAACATTAGCAAAGATATTTGTTTCACAACTTTACTGTTCCAGGGAGTTCTTAAAGGATGGAAAATAAGTTACATATGCAGAATTCCAGGGTTCATTTTCCCTTGTGGAGCACCTAAAGAGGTCCCCTTGCTGGCTCTCCCATCCCCACATGCACCAGGGATGGCTGCTGAGCATGCATGGGTCCAGGTTCACCTCCCTGTCTCATGATGGGACAGAGCTCATTGCATGGCCAAACTGACCAAGTCAAGGTCTTTTTGCTAAATCTGCCTCCAGTGTGTGCACCCCACAAGACCACTGTTTGGGTTGCATTTCACAGCTGGACCGTTCTTGGCCACAGCCTGTACCCTGATTTACATTGACACTTGAAAGCATCCTGATACTCAACTCTTAAGCAACACGCTTTGCACAGACCTCTTTGGGAGGCAGTAGCAGCACACAGCAAAAGGCAAGAGCAGTCTGCCAGCTGGGGTGAAACTTTGCCCTGGCATAACTCCCAAGTCAAAGTTGGACAAGGAAGGATCAGGGTTGGATGCCATCAACTAGACCAGATCTTAAGATAGAACAATATTGTCCTAGCAAGCGCCACTGAAGAGTCTCAGCAAAAGGAAGAGAAGCACTAACAAGACTCAGATTAATTAATTAACTCAGTCACTTAGGTAAGGGGAAAAGACAGATAAGCCAAAAGGAGGGAAGGGTCTAACAGCAGGAGAAGTGGTCCCAAGCAGCAGCAGAATCCTTAGGAAGCCCTCTAAACCCCCACATCCACAGGGTCCTTACCCATACTTAAGCAGTGTGGCTGCCTGTGTGGAGAGGTGGAATATACCTGCTTCATCACCCCAAGGACAGGCCCTTATTCAGTGCCAATAACTTGACATGCACTGCTAAAGGCTTTGCAATACAACGTGGGAACACAACACATGTAGGACACCACTATGACAGGTTTCTGCTGTTTAAATCAGGGCAACAAGAAGGGAACGATGGAAAGCTGTGAGGCTGGATTGGGTCTTCAAGGCATTTTAGGGCTCCAGCAGTGACGCCCAATTAACACAAACAGCCAGTGCCAAGAGCACTCCCAAAGCACTAGGTGCATTTTACTCTGCAAAATACAGACATCAGCTTACCATCTCCATGCAGTGCATTTTTCAGAGGCTCTGCTGCATCTCACAGGGTTGTTTTCTTAACCTGCTTGCCGTAGGCTATGGGTTTAGAAGCAATACAACAGAAAAGAGGAAAAGTGAGGATAGCTCAAAGAAAATAAACCTGCACTTGCTCTCAAGAAAACTGCTGGCTCATTCATCAGCCCAGAATGAAATGGCCATGGCTGTTCAGCTTGGGTTTTGCTGTACTGCCCCATGAGGCACTTTTCGCCTGGATTCACTTGCTCTGTATGCTAGGGGCAGTTATTGATCTATAGCTGATAGAGCACAAATATTTTGCAATCCATTGAGCGCTCGTGCCAACAGAGGCTCTGCAAGAGGCTGTGTTGTTCACAAGAGAAGGGTGTGATTGCAAGACAGTGCTGCTCCTGCTAGCACAGGTAGGATGACCAGCAAGGGCACAGCCCAGGTCCCTTGCACACATGTGCTGGCCTCCCTCTGCACCAAGTCCACAGAGCAAGGTGTGCTTGCCCAGACTCCAACCTCAGGGTGGAACATCAGCACCCACCACAGCCCATCGTTATTGCTGTCACATAAGGTAGCTCAGAGCCCAGCACTTGGAGCAGTGACACCACCAGTGTGGTTCGCTCAGCTTGAACTTGTTTATCCTTGAAGCTACAAACTAGAGCTGCAAGGTGAGGCATCATCATGCTGTACAGATCACACCAGCCCATCAAGGTGAGGTGCCTCTGCAGTCAGCTGCTGTATGAAAACAGACTTCTGTCAGGCTTTGATCCTAGCAATCTAAGTTCAGCCAATCCTGCTATCTGGCAGGGAAAGCAAGAGAGGGGCAGGAGACACCAGGGAAAAAATAGGAAATCAAAGATGCTTCCTCTGCACTTCAGAGTATAATAATTACTGAGGTACATCCGTAACCTCGAGAGCTCTCCAACTGATACTCACAAAAATGAGTTACGATGCATGCTTAAGCCAAAGAAATTACCCACGGCTATTGAACAAGCTCTTGTAGCTCAGAAGGTGAGACACCATTAAAGCCCAGCTGCATCACCGAGCAGCTTTCCAACTCCCCCATTGCAATGTCTCTTCATGCTGCAGTTGATGGATCACAAGGATGGAGGTTCACATCTGTGAGTTAGTGAAGGTGCTTGACATCAACCTGTGAGATGGGAACACATGGGGTGGATGTTTGGGGGACAGCTATGCTGACTGGCCTCAAATTTTTCCTCATGTTGTATCTTACCGATGCAAGCTGACTTCTGCAGTGATCTGAGTAACAAGGGGTTGGACTGACTTGTCTACACCAGCCAGGATGAATATCTGCTGCAAGATTATCAGGTGAGCTATGAAGCAATAGGGAGTGGGAAGGGTTAAAAAGCCACTCCAAGGCAGACAGATTTGTCATTACATTAGGTGTCCTCATTTACAATGTCATTACAATTAGTGTCCTCTAATTAGGACCACAGGCTGGGGACCAGAGAGGGACACCCAGTCTAAGACCCAGCACATCAGCAGCTCAAGTCAAACTGTTCTGGTTTACAGGGGCTGCTGGTCTGACCCGGGGTCCCTGGGAACATGCAGAGCAAAAGGCTCAAAGCTGAGAAAATGAGTAAGGAAAGTGTGCTAGAGATGCAGACTGTGTAATTACAGGCAGATCTTTAGCTGGCTTAAAGATAGGGGTAACTGAACTTAAGTTCATTACAGGTCTAACACAAGACAGCCAATGACCTCAAGTGTCAGCACCAAATACAGAGTAGGAAATCAGCTCTTCAGGTTCAATACCAGTTTTTTTTTCATATCAGGATCCCAACAGAGCAACCTGGGTACAACTGGGAATTGGAAGTGAGCAAGAAGGAGCTTTTCCTGCAAACTCATCTGTAAAGGACAACACAGAGAGACCAGGGAAAACCAGGAGCTCAGCCAAGGCACTCACAGCAAGGACTTGCAATCGCAAACCTCTGTCTTAGCTTTGCAGCAACTGGGAGATGCCCTCTCCTACAAATGTTGTCCACAAGTTCACTGGCTTGCCTTAGCTGGGGCAGCAAGGTCTCTGCTCTCCTTTGCAACAGCTGAGGAGTCATTTCTTTAGACACGCCACTGATTTCCACCTTGTAAAATTTAACTCCTTTAAACCAGCGGTGATTTTTCCTTTGCTTTCCTAAGTTAAGCTTCTCCACTGTTCCAGACTCTTCAAGCAACCCTGGGATTAATAAAAAAATAAAAGAGAGAATGAATGGAAGGACATAACTAAGGTAAATCCAAAAAACCACTACTTCATTCCTCTAGGACAATGGCTCTTGGATATTCACATGGTACCTACTTTTTGGTCAGCAAAAACATTTAGAGCAAAGGGGACCCTTGTTAAGGGAATCCCTTGCCCTATAAAAACAGGAGACTCTCTGCCTCCTGCCATGTCACACTGCTTTGTGCCACCAGCTCCACATTCAGACAGAAAATAGCTTTTTCAGCCCTAAGCTCACAGCATCCAAGAGGCCACTGGCTTTGTGCTGGCCAGCCCCTGCCCGATGTGTTAACGGGGCAGCGCAAGGAACTTAGAGGGGCAGGAAAAAAAGTTTGGAAAAACACCAAGCTCCAGAAGCACATTGGGCTTCTCACACCTTCTTCACACTACAGAATTGGGGAACGCACACCACCAAAAGAGTCTACATAAATTGCAGCAGCACGCGTTGCACAAACGCGCGTTCAGTTTGCACTGCCATCTTGCTCATACGAGTCCCTACAGAGGCTCCTCAATCCCGACCACCTCACCGAAAGAGAAGAAATGTTGCAAGAAGGTGGAGAAAAAGCCACTGATGGTATCAAAGCTGTTGGCAAAGACAAAGTGAGAACCTGAGCTTCCTTCCTGCAGGAGATGCTGAACAAACAGCAAGCCGTGTCCAGCAGCAAGGCCGCTCAGGGCACCAGCTGCTTTGCAGGGCTGGACACAGAGCCATCTATTGCCATCCCTCTTGGTAGCCGTTCCTGTCCCAGACCCCAGTAGGAGCCACCCTTGCTGGCAGAGGTGCTGCCTCACAGCAGCGTGGGGACGCACGCAGTGCTTCGGAAGAGAACAAGCTGCCTCAGAAAAACAAGAGAACTTGAATTCCTGCCCAGCAAATCATCCCCTTGAAAGGGAACTTTCAGATCAGCGTTTATTAATTCTGGAGTGTGATTTTGTTTCCAAGAAACTTTGTCGGCTGCAACAATAAGAAAAAATTGCTGGTTTGGCAAAGTTTCTGATTGAGGAGAATTCAAGTGACAACATGAGTGTTTTGCTGATAACCAGATCATATACATTTTTGTTTTATAGCTGCTGCTATTTGCTGCAGAATATTTATGGGATGTGCAAAAAATTCTATACACTCAGCACAGCTCAAAGTTCCCTACCCCTATAGTTCTTTCCCCAGTCAGGAGTTTTGCCTGGACAGAGTAGAGATGCTACAGAGGTCCGACAAGCCGACAGCTCTGCTGCGCGCCCGTGGGCCAGCTCTCCCCGTCCGCGCGGGACCAGGCCTGCCAAGAGGCACAGACAGAGCAGGCAGGAGCCGTACAAGACACGTACTCCTCCGTGTCCGTGAACTCCTGTTAGCTGGGGTGCAACAGCCCCTGCGGTCCGAGGCGAGGGGGCCGAGGACCCTGTGTCCTTGCAAAGGCGCTCAGGGCTGCCGCTCCCCTCCGCCAGCACCAGCCGGAGCCCTCCAGCCACAGCATCGCTTCTCCCAGCTTACGGCAAAGCCTTCACCAAGTAAATCGCACCCGGGAAACCGGTCTGAAATTTGGTTTAGCCAGAGGACTGCACAGCGGTCCCGTTCCTATGCACAAGGCGCATAAAAGCCCATGTAACAGGTCTGTTTCCCTCCTGTATTTTAATTTCAATCCAATCAACATCAGTCCAAACAGATGCTCTCATATAAGCTGTTTCTAGGCAGCCTAACTTATGACTGTTGTTTTATCTGACTTGAAAGCCTTTTTTTTTTAAACACCTCTTGCACTTAAGACTGGAAGCGTAAGGCAATTTCCAGCTCTTGCCTCGCTCAGTTTGCCTCATAGATCTTTGGGCAACACTGACGATTACTTGATTGTTTCTAGATCTCACATTGTCACCTCTGAAACAGTGTGTTGACAGACACCGATGACTGTAGGTCAGAGCAAACAGCTGGCAAATGGCTACTAGTGTTTCTGTGGAGGAAGCAAGAGGATCAAGCCTGGCGTATTTATCAGACTGCGGGGGAGCTGACTTGCCTGCTAAACAGGGTGGGTTGGGTTTTTTCTCTCCATTCAGATGAGAAGGGAATAGAAATATCCTACAACTATTTGCTGGAAAGGAACAGCTTTCCAGTCCAGCAGTAGCAGCCCTGCCTGAATTACCACTACCCTGACAGCCAGGATATATTGCCTTACTACTTTTTAAGAACAAAATTCATGGATCTGCAGCTACAACTCCTACCATTAATCAACTAAGTCCAGAGACTCGACTTTCATGCATGTCCAGCAGACTCCTTTGATATGCAAAAGATGTCTTAATCCCCAGGTGATGGCTCTGACATGGAGGTTCAAGAGCACAAGCCAGGACTACATGTTTCCATTTAGACAAAGGACCACGATAAGAGTGGGGGACACTCTGAAGAACCTGGACACCATCTTCAATACCTGTCTTCCTTAAGGACATGCACATGCTGGAGATGTAGAAGTCTCCAGCTCAACTGAGTATTGCAGCCCGCCTGCACT
>NW_010563217.1:10557-11399 GCF_000687285.1 Phaethon lepturus | reverse complement strand
GCTGAACTGCTCTGGTCCATATTTGCCAGGTAAAATCATACCAGGTACATGCAGACAGGACACTGCTCAAAAGTTGTGATGTATCTGCCATCGTTACTGAACACAGCTGGTTTCCTTCATTTCTCAGTTAATCTCATCAATCCATAGAAAGGCTATTACTATTATTGATGTGCCTCAGACCCCAGGATTCCTCAGACTTCCAACCCCAAGAGCTTTAAAGTCATGAATTAAGCCCTAAGAGGCATTATTAAAAAAGCTCCAACCATTGCATTATTTTCATCTGCCGTCTGTTTAAATGCTTTAGGCTATACTTAGCTCAAGGTTTCTTTCCACAAGAGCTAGAAATGTACTTGCTCTTAATGAAAAAAGTCCAATTGTCCCAGAGTTATGCCATGATTTTAATTGAAGTTATTATTGCAATACTTGCAGCATAGGCAAAATGCTCCAGTGCTCCCAGCTTGCCCTTGAGAACACTTTGCTCAAGGTGGGGAAGGGTGAAAATCCAGGATCCAGGCAGCACTCATCTCACTTGGTTTGTTCCCACATACTTGTGGAAGACAGAGGTGAGACCATGCTACAATTCACATCAAGACAGTGATTTTTCTTAGGATTAGGTTTCTCATCTTAGGTGTTCACCTGCACTCCTCATCTTTGATTTTAAATCACTAGATCAAGAGGAATATGGTTTACCTTAACTTTTCCACTTGGAGCCATTTTCAAGCCATCAAAAGTGAATTGGAAAGTAGACCACAGCTTGAATTTCCTAATCTGTTCCGATGGGTCCACCCCACTCCTCACAGAAAACAGCCTTCATTCACCTGCTTTCACCACAAGCAACATTA
>NW_010563217.1:0-10526 GCF_000687285.1 Phaethon lepturus | reverse complement strand
GGAAATGCAGGGAAATAGAAGAGAATATTTACCCTCAACAATAAACTTTTACGTTTTATATTTTCCCCTTTACTGAGCTCCCATTTACCCCAGGTCCTAAAGAGGAACAAAGCTCAACTACAACTGATTAAAAGATGTCCCCTTCAGCAGTTACAGTATCTGATCTGAAGTCCATAAACTCCACCTGGAAAAAGCCCATTTAGATTTTAATTACTTCTAATTCATGCAGTAGAAAGTTTGCTGTTACAAATTAGGACCCAGCGCTCCTTGAAATCAGTGAAAAAATGGCACTGAGATCAGACTTAGCCTTGCAAAGGAAAAAAGTCTTCTCTTTAAGAATAGTCTTAATTCTTATATCCAATAGGAATTCAAGAAAAACCCAGTATGTTTTTCAAGCTGGGCAGTGCTTCAGTTTGTTTTCTGCTTTATAAAATAATTCTATTGGAAACATCTCTGTGCATACATTCAGTAACTCTATTTCAATAGAAAAGGAAGCCCTACCCAATACTGCAGATAACTTTAACAAATATTGAAAGGATTGCTCTACAAATATCGCAGCCCTGCACAGCGCTGGAATAAAGAACAGCAGCTGGAAGGTGGATGCATCATCCTCATACATAAAGCACCCCACTCTCTTTCCACAATACCTATGTGGAGAGGACTATTGCATAGCGAGGGTATTAGCTTAGTCCATAGCAACATAAAGCAGATTTACAGCAAGACATTCACAAAAGAAAACCCTGACGAACTTGCACATTCACATTGCTGGTCATTGCTCCATTCAGTGAATGGTCTCACTCCTTAAGTCAGTGGAAGAGGTCTTTATTTGTAAATGAGAGCCCACAAAAATAGCTATGCCTTGTACTGTGCCCTGAACAGTTCCATCTCGCATGGATTGACGCTTTGGAAGTTGTGAACAGACTCCAATATCTGAGAGTCTTCACATCATTGATAAGGACCAGGCACTACACACAGCCCCCATTGCTTTTTTGGATGTCTAGGTGCCAACACAGAAGTAGAAACTTCCTCCTAAGACCCTGAATAAACCTTGAGTTAAAGCAATTTGCAGATTCAAACACACACCCATCCTGGCTGAATCAATTAGTATTTCCTGCTGATGATATCAAGCCCAAGGTCTCCTTTCTGGAGAGCACTGAATGCTCTAAAGCAGCTCTATCACATACTCGCAAGGGCACTAACAATTCTTTTATTAAGTAATTTTTAAACCACCTACCACACTCAGCCATTCACATCCTCAGTGTTCATCTGAGGCCCTTTGTTAAGGCAAAATGTGATTGACTGGAAGCTCTCTAGAGCGAGCCAATTTTTACAGAATATAGCTTTAACAAATTCTACGTAGCCAACTGGAAAATTAAGAACTGTCTCTTTCTCTGGGATTTATTAAGGTTGAAGTGGTCTTTATAAGTGTCTTCTCAACATGCTGGTGCCATCTAATCAATTGAAGATAAATTAAGGATTTGATCAGATTTTCCTTCACAGGAATTGACCTGATGATTAGAGATGATGCCCTGTGTTTTACTCCATCCAGAGCAAGAAAACAGACAACTGTAGCTTGCTATGAGTGGCCAATTTTGGGTGCTTGAGGCAACCTGACCTATTAAGCATCACTCGGTACTCTTGACTAAGAATGACTGTACAACATATTTGCTTTTCATTTGACTTTGCAGGAGCACTGTCACACTTACTCAAATAGCTTTTAAATGGTGATAACCTGAAGTGCAGAGGGACAGACTGGACTATGCAAACCCAAGCAGCTCTACCCAGTTTCTTAAGGTCTTGACAACACTTCCGCTAAAGCCTCCCTGAGGGGATAGAAACACCTTCTGATTTTTCTTCTCAAAAGAAGACAACAGCACAATATCCAAGCAGTCAAGGGTAGTTCACAGTGGTAAAACCCAGAACCATCTTCATGCATTCAAATTCCTGTGTCAGGTAACCAGCCATTTCCTAAACCAGGCAGAGAAAAGGCTGGGAAGCCCACACCAGCCTTCCCTCCAGACCCCTGCAGGGTCTGTAGAAATCGTCCCACACGGAGAGAAAAAGTATCACCATGGAGGCATCTTCCCAGCACCTACAGATTAATCCTTCAATCTCTTACCACGCAGGGCAGCCAGACACTAACCTTTACACAAATGCTTTGACTTGCTATCCAGGCATCAGAATTGCTGGACAATATTGACAGATTTAGCCTGATAACCTTCGTCCTCTCGGTTGTAGAAGATGTTTCTCAGACACACGGTACTGATGGCTGCAAGTCTCCCATTGCCTGCAGAGATCCTGAAAAAAACAGGTATTCATTCCAGGGAAATTACTGAAATAGGGACAGGAAAAAAATATAACCCATAGGAAAAAAATAGTTTCTATTTGAGTGTAACAGATAGCCCCTGGGAAGATGACAACTTTTGTGTATTTGTTGATAGAACAAGCCGATTATATGACTAGGCCACAAGAGAGGCTAATGAGTTTCTGCAATTATTACAGGTCTGCTCAGGAGCTGGAGATTAGTGTCATTGCTCAGGCAGCAGCAGGGAATCTGAAAAACAGGACAGGCTCAGGCATCCCAAATCAGAAAAGATCTAATTCAGACTGGAACAGGTACAAAGAACCATAGATGTTTAGCTAATCTCACAAAAGGAGATTAAAAATAGGTCCTTTTGGTTTGCAAACAGAAGACCAGGGGTACAATTAGTCTTTTAATAGATCAGGGAGATTACTAGGATCAGACCCTGCCTATTTTTACATTGAGAGCCTTGAGAACTGGAGTGAATCCTGCCTCCACCAACAACGGAAGAAAAAAAGCAGCTTTGGCGCAAGAGGAATTTTTGCGTTTAATTTCCAGCACAAACTCATGGGTTAGTTAAGTGTCCAAGTGTTAGATGAGGGCAAGTCTGGAAAAACTCTCGTAGGAAGAGAGGGAGAAATAGGCATCCCTCATTAAAGGGCACCTTACCTTTAGAGAGGGTGACAGAGTGGCACAGCCAGTAGCAGCCCGCTCCGGACTTCATTTGCTCTTGCTTCATCATCATCTACATCAGCATCATTTTATCTTTTCGTTGATGACCAGCTTTCCCCAGGAGGCAAGCCTGCTTGCAAGCTCCCCGAACAGCACGGGGACGCTTCCTTGAGCCAAGACGCTCAGCTGAACCTTCAGCTACTTTCCTTTTTCCCCCGGCCCCACACAGCCATTTGTGGGGATACCAAGAGCCCCGGTAGCATCTGCAAAGCTGGTCATACTTGTCAGTCTCCTCATCACTGAATATTTCCATGAAGCAACTGCAAGTTTCTGAGAAAAGGAGGGGGGTGGGAAGCAAGTTTAACATATTGAAAAATTAAAATTTTAAGGGCGGGATAAAGCTAATTGAATCTTACATTAGATTATACAGCAGCAGGAACACCAGTGCAATTTTATCATTCATGCTTAGTCTAATAAAACCCTCAGGCCTTTAATTTATCTCCACTCCAGTACCATCCTGCGTCACGAAAGGGTTTTGCCGTAGAGCGGGCCAGGCTCGCTGCAGAGCACCACAAGCTGTAAATACAGCCGGCTGGTTTCAGCCGCTGCCCCTGTGGGACTGACATCAGGATGCGCTTTGCTAAGGATAAATCAAAGAGAAGCACGGCACCTGAGAGCTCATTTGCTTTCATGCTCCGTACAACCACTTTGCTGTCAAAAGTGGGCACAAAACCATGCAAAGCTGGGACGGGCACATCTCAGCTGGGTTTGTGCGTTCAGCACAGCGTCCCCAACACACAGCGATAACACAGGGCTTGTGCAATCGCGGCTCGTCAACAGGACAGGAGGAACAGCTTTCCTTTCGCCCATGCCCCGGTCCATCCCCTCGCCCCTCTTCGCATGGCACTTGTCCCAGCTGCAATGACACCTTCCCTCTTTCTATCAGCTCCCCATTACCATCTTGATTGCCTTCCTCAGCATGCCCCAGGGTCTGGGCACACAACCCACACCCAGTGCCTGCACCCACAGGGCAGCATCACCACCCCAGCCACCTCAAACCAGCCCATCACCAGAATTCAGCAGCTCCATCACCACTACTTGCCCTCGGAGGGGTCCCAACAGCGTTAACTGCATTGCTACTTTACAGCATCTCAACTTTAAGTTGCTCTGAATACAAAGCCTAGCTAATCACACCTCTTCACCAGACCTTCCCATCCAGAATTTTTGGGGAGCAGGAGGTGGCACCACAGTAGAGAGGAGAGCAGGCAGCACAAGACAGGGAAGAGAAATTTTTGCCCATAAAATGCTTCAGTTCACATTATCCTCGAAGGCTAAAACCTTATAAGGCCCTGGAGACACAGATACCTTTAATTTCCCATGCACCAGAGCAGATGGCAGTGGGTACGCAGAGGAGGATACGAGCCCTCAGATCTCACTGACCCTGGCTGGAGCACAATGACATGGCCATAACATAGCTCTTATTGCCCTGTTTAAAACCAAGTTGTTATCAATATCATGTTTTTTCTGAGGCAGTAGCAAGCACAGCATAAAGGCAAGTCAAGCTTTGAGACAGTCAGGACTAATACATTAATTTTGCCTTTTGGTAATCTTCCTTTAGGGGACCTTCTGTAAGACCACAGACAACTACCCAAGCACTGCAAGGTGTTTAAGCCAGGGCAGCTGGCACCCCAAATTGCCTGCAAAAGGGCAGGGCTGCGTACCAAGCGGTTGCCAGAAGCACATCTGACCCTAGGAGACACAACAGCTAGTGCTGGAGCTTACATAACCTGCAAGACCCACTGTACTTTAGTCCCCAGACCTGTAGGGATACTTGACAGATATTTTGTGCATCTTCTGAACTAGATATTATTTGCACAGTTACCAGAGCTCAGCATACCAGCTGATCCTCCTTAGTCCCATGTCCCTGTACTCCTTTAAAGCTCTGTTTTATGTTGGTTGTCCCAAGATGGCAATTCAAGATATTCTGGAAGATCCATGTGTCTCCACCTGCCTGACACCCGAGTGGATCTTTATTTCACATACCAAGATGCTCAGTGAAACCTTCCTACTCCATATCTATTTCCCAGCAGAATTCACAGGACCTTGCACTTGGCATAATGATCCTGCCAGTCACTCGCCCCCCTCAAACATCAAGCTCAGCCTGTGCACGATCAGTCACCCCAAACTGGGCAGGGTATAATTTCCACAATGCATTTTAAGAAAATTTCAACTATAAAAACCCAACAAGAAAATGAACAGCTGACTAAACTGTGGCAAATCTGACACCTTTCATGGTTTTGAGGAATTATTTAATTTCCCTTATTGATACAAGCTATGCATTCATAAGCAGCTCAGTCCCTCACCGGCCTCCTGCCAGACTGAATCATTTCAGCTGGAAGATGAGAAACTACAAAAGTTCAAGGTTGCCACAACAGCAATCAGGCTTTAGGTCTGGAAATACTACAGACAAGTAAGCAAAACCTCTCTCAGCCTCGGGACATTCAAGATTCAATTTCATCTAACAAATCCAGCCACGTACGATGCACCACAGCACTCGGCAGCATCACGGGCAGAGCGAGGCACACGCCGATGCGGCCGCCCGGCGGGACAGGGTCTGCGTGAGCTCTGCTGTGGACCCAGCCCAAAACTAGCATAGGAGCACCCATCAGATGGAGGGACCCACCAGGTACCAGTGGGTACTCCAGAGAGATCAATACTTTCTTTGCTGCAAAGATGCCCTTCAGGTAGTTCTTACCTTAAAAGTTTTAACCCATCCCTGGATGAAAAGGGCCATCAGAGCATCTCCCCCAGACTGAGAAAAGCAACGCGACTGTACTGTCTTGCTGCCTCTACAGGGACATCTCAGACAGCAGCCTGCAGAGCTGCACTAAGTAGGTACGTACGGCCAGGGACCACCTTCAAAACAGCGATTTTAATTATTTTTGTTCCTGTGCCAGACATATGGCATTTTACCTTTGGTTTAAATGCCATCAGCTTCTATTCCCATATCGTTTCTGTCCAAAACTTGTTCTTTCTCCCCCCTTTAATACTTTAAGCTGCAATGGAACTACATTTTTTTTTCAAAGGAAGAGTTCGTAACCAAACAAATATGTCCGTGTCATAAGATGAATGACGAAACAGCTAAAGCAGTGATGTTCGCTGGATTAATCTTACCTAAATATTTCATTTCTTCATTTTGAGTTATGAACCTCTTTTTACATAAATACTGATAGAGTTTATAGATCATTCCTGAAAGCAAAGTTTGATTAAAAAAGCCTAGAAAACCTCTTGGGAAAGAGGACTTCAGTCTTACCTAATAGGCAGTTTTTGCTATCTACTGAAGAACCCATGGCAGGATGATAGATAGGTCACCCATTTTTGATAGTGCTTTTATTTTGACAAAGAGTACTATCATAATTCTTGTGCTACTTTTTCCATTGTTGGATTAATATAATGAAACATTTACTCGAATATAAAACCATTAGGCATTCTCAGGAACTACCCGGGACTTGCCATTCTGCAAGGATTCAGCACCACATGCACCTCCTGTATTGTGGAATTCATTGAGAGTTATCGATACACATTTCCTTCAGAAAAATTAGAAAGCATAAGAAACCTTGTGGCAGACAAGATGCAAGACTGATGAGTTCCAATCAGTATAAATTAGCACCTGCAACAGATAAATCCAATACACAAGGAAAGCAAAAATTCTATTATGACTATCAGAAAAAAATCCAGGTGCAACACAAACTTTAGGAAGTCAAGAAGTATTTACAGCAAGACTTGTTCAGCAACTGGAGCTTGCAAAAAAAAAAACTCTGCTAATATCTACTTAGACACCATGAAGGTGGGTGTACACCATCACAGCTAGACAAACCCAGCTCCCTTGTGCCCCAAGCTAGCTTTAATCCGCCTTTACAGGCTCTCTTCCCAGCAGAATGGCACATCCACACAGGGTGGATGTACCCAAGTCCTGAGCAGCAGCAACACCTCCGCCAGCCGCCACCGGAGGCTGTAAGGGCAGAAGGGCAGGCAGCTCCAGAGCACAACGCCCTGAGCCTCCCATAGAGCAACAGGGTCCCCCCGAGCCGCAGCACCCACTGCGGCGGTCTCCCCTGGGGCCAGCAGCTCCGCCAGAGCCAGGCAAGGTGGCTCCCCCATCGGTGCAAGCTTTTTGAAATGCAATGGGGGTAGCAAACCTTCTGCTGCATCCCTCTTGCACAGCCCGTCTCCCCAGCCACCATCCTTCTCAGCTGTCAGCCAACATGTAAAAGCCCCCAGAGAGCACAAGCTGTTGGGGAGCAACCTGCGAGACCCTGCTGGCGAACCCCTTCCTCCAGCGTGGGACACTTCTGATCTAGTTTTTCCTGAGGCCCCTGGTTTGGGGTTCTCGCTAGTGTTCCCCCAACACCTGCCTGTGTGCTGGCCCCTAGCATCCCAGACATCTTCTAGCTGTAGTCCCATACGCATTCTTGCTCCAGCCACCAGCAATTGTCCATGCCCCAGTTTTTCACAGCTAACACTCACCTTCTCTGAAGACCACCTTGTCAAACCTTGCAATTACCTGGGTTAGCTCTAAAACCCAGTGTCTTGCCTTAATAATCCTAATTGAATTATTAGCTAATGTGGAAAAGCCTCTCCCACATGCTGCTGGGTGTATCTGGTCCCCAGGTCCCATCTGTGCCACCTGCACCAAAGCCAGATGCTCAACCCCCAGCTGGGCACCAGCTCAGAGATTGTTGGAGAGCTAGCTGGAAAGGAAAAAGTGTTAGCTCTTCTAGAGCAGCTGCTCTGCAGGACGTTTCTGCATGTTGTGCAGGTCCAACAAGGTCTATTTTTCTCCTATGGGTTGCTGTGCAGCCAGGACAGAGACCAAAACCACCCTGGAAATGCTCTAATAGACCATGCAGATGAGAAAAGGAGACAGGCATCAAGGACAAGCACAGCCCCATGTCACCAGGCAGGTGATGTAAGCCATCCGAGTTATGAATTTAATTTAGATCTCCATGTTCTTACTACATCTGCACAGCCTGGGTAGCAACCTCGTACAGCTGCTCTCTCCTTAGCTAGGAGATAAGTACCATTAATTACCAGCAGGCCTGAGGATGTCCCCTTTCCCAGCTACCCCACTTTCTCAGGCACCCTGATAAATACTAAGCTTCCTCTTGCAGGGGATGGGTCGTATCTGCAAAGCGTTAATAGTCTAAAGCCACTTTCAAAATAGCATGTACCAGCTGATAAGTTTATTCTACATGTGGGCACTTAAAAAAAAACACAGCTCCAAACCTATTTTTCCCCTGATCAATTTATCAAGATTTATATCAGATTTGGGTTCTCCATTCTAGCTTGACTTGCCCAATTTCTCAGCATTCTGTAATCAAACCCCCGAGAGGCCCATGACTCCCGCGCACGACATCATCTGCTTTCAAGATGCTCCTGTATCATGAAATGAAGATGTAACTGTGTCATGCAATAAGCAGGAAGAGCATATTTCATGAACACAATAATTAAAACTCCCCAATTTTTGGGAACATGTATGTGCTTTTGTTGGTAGGAGAATGTCATCCTGAGCTTTTTTTAATCTTGGGATGCGCTGATGTATTGCGACACTTTGTGCTTTTCAGTGCCGTGCATTTCCATCCATTTTGTTCCCTCAAGTGGGGCAGGCTTTCCAGTGGCTTGTCACCATTTAGTAATTACAAATATAAATGTCACCGCTGTCAAATAATATAACACACCTCACGCATCAGGACACAAGCTGTTTAAAATCAAACTATTATAGTAAAACCGCTGCTGTGTGAATACGCCTTGATTAAATTCATAGACATTAATCATTTTTAATAAAAACTGAATTTTGTCAAGGCAGCAATGAACTTTCCAGAAGATATAGGAGTGAAATGATGTTTCCAGAAGGCACTGTTCCTCCAGGCATTGCTTTAGCACTTGAGAACGGTTCGAGTATATAATCTATAGCTGCAAAATGCGTTCTATAGAAGTGACTTCCATACAGCAGCTCAATACTGCAAAAGCCCCGAAAGCTGCAACTCCCAACATAAGGCAACTGCCCACCTGAGCACGAGCGGAGCCATCGCAGTCGGTAGCGTTGCCCGTGTAAGCGCAGCCCCGGCAAGCCGAGGCCGGGGTCCACAGAAATTGTTTTCACCGCACTGTCAATCCCACCCCCAGGAAGAGGTTTCCCTGCCAGCCTGCTCAATGCCAAGACAGTTTCTATTTTCCACCCTGTCAGTCTCAAGTCCTATCAGATTTCAGGCTGTAGAAGATAGATTATCTCAGCAGCATTATTACGGATGCGCTGCTGAGGATGTCCAGTTACTCAAAGAGAAAAGAGTAAATTTTCCCCTGTTCCTTTCTGTTCACATCAGACCCATCTGCCATCCACTGCCGTGCTCATTTCTGTCACGCCTGGGAACCGCAACTCTACCGAAGGGTCTGCAGCACGCATTAAGCGGAAACATGGTTTGATGGAAGAATTTAAGTTCTTTATCTTTCTAGAGGAGGGATATCCTGGGAAAACAAGCTACAATTACTTCCCCTATATGTTAAAGAAGTTATTCTGCATTGGGAACAAACTGCAGTCAGAGTGGAGCAGCCACTAGGCACAATGATAGATTGCTGTAACAGTCATACCTGTGAACCTTATTTACAGAAGCACCACAAAAATATTTGAGCTGGCAGCTGTTCCATTTTGAGAGCAAATATAGCTAAAAATGTTTTCTATTCTGCAAAATTTAAAATTTTTTTTAAAGAGCGTGTGCAAAACTTGTCTCTCCTCACAGTCCTTCAGCTCCCGTCTGCCTTTTTCAATAGAGTCTTAAAAGCATGAAGTATTTACTAAAATACAATGATGTTGATGTCATTGCTCAGTCTGCTTACGAGAGTCCAACTCTGAGACCAAGAGCAGAGAAATCTCATTTGGAGCCAGATGCTGCTCAGCCACAGCTTGCTGTACATCCAGCCTAGTCAGAGGCCGCGTTCTGGATTTACACCACTGGAGCTGGGTTACACCATCACTGCGTCAGCCTGCACTTAATACGCTGGTTTCCCAGGTGGGACTGAGCCTTGCCCAGTTTGGACTGAGCAGAGACACTGGTGCCAGACAGCAGAAAATCCCTGGGGACATGGCAGAGCTGCAGCAGCTACCCAGGGTCAGACCAGATGCAGGGACCAAATTTCTTATCCTTGCCCCCCACTGCAAACCCAAGGAGAGCTCAGAGCCCCCACATGAGTTGGGCACAGCCAGAGACACCCCTGCTGCTCCCTCCCCTGCCTTCAGCCCCACGCCGCTCCCACCATCGCCCCAGCGCAGCCGCACGGCAAAAGCGGACTGAGGAACAAATCTGGGCTAAAAACAGGGGCAACTCTTTGCAAATAGTCCCTTAAATTTAGCTTCGGAAGATGCAGCAAAACTCCGCTTGCATGAGGCTGGTCTGCCGGGAGCGAGATGCCTCCGGGCAGGGAGCACCACCGTGGCACGCCCAGCTCCTCCCAGCAGACGCGGGGTTCTCCACGATGCCCGCGTGCCCATCCGCAT
>NW_010563216.1:0-1283 GCF_000687285.1 Phaethon lepturus | reverse complement strand
TCTTTTATCATTATTATTATTATTATTAACCTTTTTCTCCTTCCTTTTCTGTCCTTTTAAACTGTCTTTATCTCAACCCACAAATTATACTTTTTTTTCTCCGATTGTCTCCCCCTACCCATTGAGGCGGTTGGGGAGTGAGCAAACATCTGTGTGGCATTTAGCTGCCTGCCGGGTTAAACCACAACAACTGACAACCTGTTTAATAACCAGAAATTGTTTATCAGGACTCTAAGGGGGCCTCAGCCTTTTAGTAATGCTAGTCAATTCAGAGCATGGTCCTGTGTAGCACAGTGCACAGAAGTCAGCCAAGAGCTACATTTTGTTTGTATTTTGTTTACACTTTTCATGTTGGTTTTTCCTTAATATGCATTAGTTATGTCAGATTAAAAACCTTCTTCCTGAGAAGCGAAGGCATAGCCATTGGCAAGCAGCAGAATGGGGAAAAGGTGAGTTAGGGTAAATGTAGGCCAGGAAGAGAACTTGCATTTGAATGGATGCTGTGATGGTTTATCAAGCTTAAACTTTATATCCATTATCAGCTAGTAAGTTTTTTAAGTTCTAAGGACAACTTCCTCTTCTGGATTCTCTTAAGTAAACTTAGAGAGGAAAAGGTAAGGGGAGATTGAACCACTGAACTTTTCTGAATGGGAAGTGTGGAAGAGGAGAGGGGTGGTTGTGGTTTATCCCACCTGAAACCAGGACAGTATCCACCCCTTATTCCATACCATTTACATCATGCTCAGGTTCCACACTATCCAATAAATTTGCATTAACCACCACCACCCCCCTTCCCACCATTTGAGATAACACACAGACATTATTCCCTTAGTCTATGGGCCACCCCTGTAAAATGTCTGTAAAATGTCCACAAATATCCACAAAATGTCCATTGAGTTCATTTAGTCCATGACTTTGGGCTCCATCTCTTATGGTAGTCACTCAGGACAGGAGACATGGTATGTTGCGAGGAGTTACTAGGCACTAAAACCAGCTCAGGTCAGGTCACTGCTGCACTTGCACTGCTTCTTGTAAGGCTTGTCCTCCATTGTTTCAGGTGGCTCCTGTTATAGTAATTCCTATAACATGCAACTCAAATAATGGGTCACCACAGTTTAAAAGTATTTCAATTACAATCTCCACACCTGGTCACTTTGGGCCAGTTTATAGGGATTAATATTGCGATGAACTCCTCCCCTTGCTCCTAGCCTGGCTAGCAACAAGGGGTTCCTGCTATACTAATTCCCATAACATGCAACTCAAATCCCGGGTTATAACAATTT
>NW_010563215.1:6224-6522 GCF_000687285.1 Phaethon lepturus | reverse complement strand
CTTCCCTCCGCATGAGTGAAACTAATTTCTGTTTAATTGCTTCTCTCCAGAATAAAACCTCAGCGCTTCCCCCGCCCTCCCCCACGCAGACACGCGGGTTTCTGCCTTTTCCTGCCCGTGGGGGAGATGGAAACCGCTGAGAAAGCCCCTCTCCCCTGCTTCTTCACTCCTCCAGCTCCGCGGTCACCCACGCATAACTTACGGGGCACGGTCACCCCAGGCAGCCGCCTGTTGTTGCGCTCGCCTGACACGCCCCCACCCCGCCCCATCCCCACGGGCGTGAGTGGCGGGGCCGTGG
>NW_010563215.1:0-6193 GCF_000687285.1 Phaethon lepturus | reverse complement strand
CGGTTTCAGGGCTTCGGGTTTCAGGGTTTTATCCTGGACTTCTGCCGGGGAAAAAGAAATTAATTTTTTTTTTTAAAAAAAGGGAATTAAAAAAAAAGGAGAGTCGGGAATGTGGGAGGGGGACGCCTGGGTGCATACCCACAGGGCGGAGGATGCCAGGGGCTGCTGGGCCCGGTGGCTCCAGCCTGGTGGGGTGATGCTGGTGGCACCTTGGTGGTCCTTCCTCGTGTCTACATTTGTGCCGTGCTGCCAGGATAGCTCTGGAAGAAAAGTCCGAAGAAGCCAGAATCAAACCAAGCATCAGGGGCTGTCTTGGGGAGAGGAGGAGTGCAGCAGAGCTGGGGTGGCCTTTGGTGGCCTCATGGTTAAATACAAAGGTCACAGCAACCTCGTCCCCACCTCGAGAAATCTGTGAAAAAGAGGACTCATAATATCATAAAATTTTACCTTGTTCTCACTTCATTCCATAGTACCAGATAATTGCTTTTGCAACTCAATTGAAACTCAGTTTCTGTTATTGCGATGTTACTGCTCGTCCATGAGCTTCAGCATTTGTCTAAAACATCCGTGTCTTGTCTATTAGTGTCTCTTGCTCACTTTCTGAACTGGATTGATAACCAATTATGTTTAAAGCTATGTTAAGTAACAGCTTCCAGAAACAGAGTAGGTGAGGAGGCTGTGAAGGAGATAAGAGGAAATTGTCTTGTTCTTGGGCTGCCTCCCTGAGCTCCAGAAGCACCTCTCCTGCAGGTACGAAGCCTAGGCCACACAACCAGAACAAAGCTAAAAAGAAGTCACTATTCCCCATGGAGCTAGTGTTTCTGATTGATAAATAAAAAATACCTTTTATTTTAAATTTGATGGGAAATAAAGTCTGGTTGACAGGAGGCAAGAGCGCCAAGGGCAGTGGAAGTTGGCAGCGCGCAAGGAGTCTGTGAACTTGAATAACATCTCCAGCAAAATATCCACAGTCCAGTAACAACAACCTCCAGCCAGGAACAGTCGAAAAACATATGTAAAGGAAGCAGATCCAGGAAGAACACAAAAGAATATTGTGGCAAGCAGCAAAAAAAACATAGCAGCCTTGCAGAGCTCCCACTGTTTGCCACTCCTTCCAGCTTTACAACAACTGTTTCTGTAGGAGGTTACTTCTTCCCCTGGTCAAATCAATGTCTGTCTCTCCATCCCCTCCCATTGGCTTTAGTGGCAGAACTGAAAAACATGTTGGAGAGGGCAGAAGTGAGTGGGTGATATTGTGAAGTTGTGGTCTTCAACTAAAACATACCTGCACTTGTCTAGTCACCCAGTTATCATACTGGGAGTATAACAGCCTATTCATTATGATAATCTACTAATTGGTCTAGAAGTTTTATTCTAGGAGGCTACAGTTGATGTAACAGTTTCTTCCCTGAAAATGCAGACGTGGATATGGTGGGATGTCCTTTTCTCTGCTGTGGTGGGTGATAGCTCGAAGTTTAATTTTAAATATTTGCAGTCCAGCATATTTTCTTACACTCATACCAGTTCGGCTGTTGGAAACAAGATGAATCACTCTCTTGTTTCGAGAGTAGGGTGGGCAGAGACCTTGGCTGGAGCACTGCTACAGGTGAAATGACGGCTGTGCTTCTGCAGCTACGCCTGTCTGTCTGAGGGTGCCAACACCAGTTAGAACAGCAGGGATTTCTCTGCCGCTCCCACACAGCCCGTGAAAGGCAATCAGTCTTCGTAGGGAGCAGCTCAAATAATTCACGTACCATAATAATTGTATATTCCCACTAAAGTGACACCTAACAGTCGATTCTTCAAGAAGAAAGATTTGCCCATCACCTTAGATAATGGCTAAAGTGTTACATATCTAAAAAAACCCCTAAAACCCTGTGATGGTATGTGCGTACGGACAAATTAGTGATGACTCCTGAACCTACAGCTCCCCGGCTGAAATGGGAGGCTCTCTGCACATAAGCTGGGCGGCAGAGACAAGCCTGGATCTCTCCCCTTTGCCTGTTAGACCCTTCACGTCGTGAGGATTGGGTTGTACAACCCCCATCGTCATCTGCTGTGCAAACATATGGTTGGTGTTTCCTCAGTAGGGAGCCCCCAGCTGAGATTGCACCTGTGGTACAGTCAACAGTAAACATGACTAAAGAGAGTTAACCGACTTATGTGCACCGAGAGAGAGGTGAGTTTACTCACTTTTATTTACTGCTACACCACCAGACTGCACTTCAGCATAAATTGGTTCAAGGTGCCTCGTTTCAGCAGTCGTACAGAGAACTGGCTTCTTAGTTATTCTGTAACTCAAAGGTGTGCAAAATCGCTGCCTAACTGGGAATAAAATTATCATAAGCACAATTATGCCTGTGCTGAAAGGACAAGGTCAGAAGAGAGAATCCAAAATGTCAACAAGACTAGTTCATGATGGATTGTCCCAGACAAAGCTGTCTGATGTTATACATCACAAAAAGTTAAAAGATGATGTAATTTATATGTTAGACTCATTGCCAATTCACACCAGAACCCAAGGAACGGCAAAATCAGTTGTAGTACTTTTGGCCATATGGTCCATTCTGGGATGTGTGGTGAGGGTGGTTGGAAATACACAATTTTTATCTTTGGTGTGGCAGTAAAGCATTTTCTGAGCTGACAGTAGCTTTTGCATTTGCCACTGATAATCCCTGGGGACCCTGTGTCAATCTGCTTTCCCTGCCATGGCTTTAAGACAACTCACTCTCCTCTTGAAAGAGAAGGTCTTTATGCAGCCAAAAGTGTCCCTGAGTTGGTCCTTTGCTCCAGAGTTTTGGCACTGCTGGTTCAGACCTCTTGGGCTGGTCCATCATGGTTAGGCTGGACCACTCAAGGGCAACTTGGTGGCTTTAGTGTCTTCTACCAGCCCTCAAATGTTTCTTGCAAGGCTTCTTGTGCTCCTCCTTCATTATTTCCTGTCTTCCTTTTTCTTATAGCTATCTTTTGCACCAAACCAACATATTTATCCAGTAAATATCCAGAAAAATCTAGTCGACATCCAGTGTTCATACATTATTTTAGAAGACGTCCGTATTCACGGCTGCTGAAAGAATAAACACGTTTAAAAATCTGCATGCTTCAGGTTTAAGGGTAGGAGATGAAGACCTCAGTCTTTCCTTTGCCTCCTATCTGAATGCATCCTGGTCATTACAGGTGGGGATGGGAGAGCTGCCTCTTGTTATAGTTGCCTGATACTCCCAGTTAAAAATCGTAGTTATAATGTTGCTGGATTGTATCAACGAGGCCAAAATTTTCAGTTGTCACCCAGAGCTTCAGGAGGGAGAACAAGGATGACAGCACTGAAGTTCCAGGCTGCAAAGAAAAGTCGTTATGCCAGTTTGGTCAAGTTAAAAAAGAGTTCGGAAAAAACCCGCCAACCAAACAGGTTGTATGTACGCAGCAAAGCAGCAGCAGGTATCTTTAAAGGTTCTCTCCTCCCTAAAGAAAACCTTCATCCGCTCATCCCTCTGCATGCATGGATGCAGGCACCATCCACAAGCAGTCACCCGGTGCAGCGCTGCCGGAGACGCACACAGGTTGCGTCTTCTGCTCCCGGCTGCTCCGCGCTGCCTCCTGAGAGACTCCGTACCGCCAGGCGCGCGGGCCAGGCAGCAGAGCTCCCGGGCACGGCGGTGGAGGGGAAGGAATGGGGTGAAAAAGGAAGGAGAAGGCTGGAGACACAGATTTGGGCTCGCCTCCAGAAGTTGGAAGGGGGAGGGAAACCATGACCTGGCCTTCAGATTAGGAGTGAGAGCTGAAAATGAGAAAAGTGGGGTAGGGATGGTTTGGTGAAGAAATTAGAGCTTTGGGTGAAGAAGGAACCTGGGTCTGAGGACTGGGAGGAGGAGGATCCTGCTGCCTGAAAGACAAAAGGAAAGAGCTCACCAAGGGCACTCCGAGTAAGCAAGAAGGGGTGTGGAGAGCTGGTGTACCTAGGGCTGGGTGGGTAACAGGGTCTCGGGCTTCCTGAGCCATGCGGGGAGGACTGGAACATGGTGGGAAAACAGGCACAGGCAGAATTTTCATCTGTGGTGGAACAGAGAGAAAAGTCCAAGGAGTGGGGAATGGATTGAGAGGGACTGGCTTTGGATGGTGTAAGTACCATGGCAGAACTTAGCTCCTCCAGACATAGCTGAGACCTTTCAGCATGGTGCTATACGTCCTGTAGACATGCCGAGTCTGGAAACCGTGGCCCATTGGAAATTGCGTACCTTCAGATTGTAAATGCGTTGTCGACACAACGACTAGAAATGGTTGTTCCTCTTTTCTAGAAATGTAACTCGCCTGGACCTTGCATTGGGTCATATTTATTGTCTTTGATTATACTGCAGAAGACAAGACCATAGGCAGGGCTTTTTGATTTTAATATAATTTGTTATTTAAGTCCGTAAAGAAAAAGGTATATGCTACATATATATAAATAAATAAATAAATGCGTTTATTTATTAAGAGACTTGCAGAGATGGTGGCTGCATGCCAGGTGTTGGATGTGATGTGGTAAAAATACCAGTTAGATTGCCTAGGATAGCCACGAGCCCTCGCTCCTCCCTCGTGTTCGCTGAAGGTACAGAAAAGAGGCTAGAAACGCAGTTTAGGCCAGATACGCGGCGCGGGGCTGAGGCTCAGTGTTGCGATGCCGAAGTTTTAGATACGCCACTTTCCAAGGGAATCCTCAGCCTGGAACTGGACTCCAGTTTATCTTAATTACAATCCTGGTAAGTGGGCACCTCGGAAGGGGCGTGCTGGCTGGCCTCAACCGGCGGGTAGAAAAGGGTCGGCAGAGGCAGTTGCTCTTCTCTTACCGAGAGTTGTTTTCTTTTCTTCCCCAGGTGGTTTTGGAGAGAAGGATGCGGGCAGCGAGGGTGAGGTCCTCACCCTGGAGTCAGCGGGGTTTGCAGCCAGCGGGAGGCACGGCTCGGCCACCTTTTTTTTTGGCTCTTCGGCCGCGTTCAAGTGTCGGCTCGGGGTGAAATGCGGTGCCCAGGGTAAGTAACCCAGACCCAGCTGGCTGCGCCGGGGCTGCTCAAGTTAGGCAAAATTAACGTGGTGCCCTAGCTAAAAAAGCTAGCAGTTTCCAGTGGTAAATAACAAGCTTTGAGGATGCAAAATTGGAATGTGGTCATCTCCAGGGACAATGCCGTGCCCGGCCATGCGTAGCTAGACAGTTGAGGCAGCGTACTTTTCCTTCGTATCTGGTGGTGTTGACGTAAAAGATCAGCGCTCCCGTTTGTGTTCTCATTGTGTTTCTGCATTTGCATCGGCGTTGGTAAGTAACCACAGGCTGCTCTTTCAAAAGCCTTGTAAGCAGAAAGTGAGTCCAGTTATTTTTGAATAGTGTTTCTGAATTCGAGCAGCAGCGCAGAGCGGCAGTTTTCTACGGGTTCATCTTTGGTGAGGCAGGAGGAAACTACCTCGCTCGCTGTTAACTTATTTGAACGGAATCTTGCAAAATGCCTGCTGAAAGGCAACGTTCACATGATGGGGATAGTTAAAGTGGATTTTGATGAGAGGTAAATGAAGGAATGTGTATGCATATACATAGGAATATGTCTCCCACACCTGAGATACTTTTCTCTATTAGTTATGGGTGAGATGCCTTTTCTGCCTGACACTGCTGTCACTTCAGAACATTTTTGGGCAACGGGTCTGTGAGGCATACGAATTAAAAAAAAAGCCTTTTACAGCTAAATTAAGTGTTGGCATCTCTCACAGGACTTTATCACAAGTTTTTTTCTCCTTAAATCTCCTACTCCTGGATTTATGTAATTAAATGACAATCTCGGCTCTTGTGAAAAATAAAAAATACGGTTTCTATATATCATGATTCTAGAGGGATGCTTTAAAAAGTGATTTGAAGGTACCCTGAATGTACAGGAACCAACAGAGAAATAAAATGAAAACCACATTTATTATTAGGAAAAATCTTGAAACTTTTAATGGTACTTGTCATTTTTAAAGTTGCCTTATGATTTAGATTAGACATTAAGAACAGCTTTCTAACTTTCAGTTGGAAAGCACAAGAATAGATTGCCTAGAGTGGCAGTGGGAGGATTTTGAAAATAGATTGGACAAACGTCTGCTGGGAACGGTTCAGCTACAGCTGATCCAGCCCAGCGCAAAGGGATGCACAAGTGACCTCTCATTCTTCGGAGCTGCAGCACGTTGCGCT
>NW_010563214.1:2336-2792 GCF_000687285.1 Phaethon lepturus | reverse complement strand
GGACGCAGCCGTCACGCCTGGGGGAACCGAGGCACAGGGGCTAATCTGCGGGAACGTGAGCCCAGACCTCCCAAATTCCCATATCCACCAGCTCATCCCTTCCCCGTACCGAGCCCTTCTCCCCCCGTGCCCGTCAAGCGGCATCACCAAGCCCCAGGCCCCCTCCCCAGCTTGGCAGCAGCCACGAAGCCCTCCATCCCCCCGCAGCTTCCACGTGGGCCGGGCACCCACCTCCTTTGCCAGCTCCTGTCCAGTTAAAGCACATCCCTGTGTCCTGCTAATCGCTTTCCCAACCAAACGCGGGTTTCCAGCAGGGATTCACCCCCTCCGGCCACGCAGATCCTCTTGGTGCCCGGCGGTCCCTGCCCTGGGGACCTTCCCACGCCTCCAGCCCCGGGGTGTTTAACGGGCAGCGCGGCTGGACTCAGGAGCACCGGTTACGATGGGGACACTGAA
>NW_010563214.1:1577-2325 GCF_000687285.1 Phaethon lepturus | reverse complement strand
GGGCAAGCAACATCCCCTTCCCAGGAGGAACTATGCCCGCGTGTCTCCCTCTGACTTCTGCTGAATGCGTCCATCCCGAGGGATGCGCTCTCCCGGCCGGCGGCGATGAAGCTTGACCCCACCAGGCAAAGGCACCATCACCCGAGGGGAGTCTGTGCACACCCAGCCCAAAACGAGGTTGCACCAGGGATGGGGTCCCCATCCCGACCTCTCCTCATTCCTCCCCACTCCGTCCCTCACTGTGAAACAACGCCAGCAACGTGAACTAAAAGCAAGTTTATCTTAAAGCCTTTTTTTAAAAACATATTAAAAAAAAATACAGCTTCATCGGAAAGGCTTTTTTTTTTTTCCTTCTTTTTTTTGAGGGGGGAAAGGTTTATGCCTCCCTGGAGACCTCTTCAATAAAACGCGTTCTGGCTCTCCGAGCGTCTGACTGCAAATCAGGTCCCAGCCGTTCCCTTCCTGTGCCGACCTGCTGGAGTCGGCTGTTATTCTTGGCAGGGTGCCCCGAAGGAAGAAAAAAATCCCCCCCCCAGCTCCCAGCGGCTGGGAAATGCTGATGACATGACACCTTCCAGCATTCTTCAAGGTCAAGAGGGGAGGGAGGGAAATGAAAGAAGAGAGGGGTTTTTTTTTTGTGTTGTTAGCGTGGGATATTGCTTCGCTCAGGCATTTCCCTTTGATGCTCGCTCCTTGTTACACAAGACAGTGCAGGCTCGCCGTGCTGCCCGGCGAAGCGCTGGGGGTC
>NW_010563214.1:712-1043 GCF_000687285.1 Phaethon lepturus | reverse complement strand
AAGCCCCGGTCCCCCTGGGCAGCCCCCGGGTGCTGCGGCGAGCTGATAGGGACACGCAGCATCCTTCAGGGTCCCCTGCCGCGGGACGTCTACTCCGGCAAACAAAACTTGGCACCTCTCTCCTTGAGATCCAGCAAATCTCTGCTAATCCCCCTGCTCCCAGCTGCCAAATCCTCCTCCCCCCCGCTCCGCCGAGGTGCCGAGCTCTTCAAGGCAAGTCGCACGCAACCATGAATCCTCGCAACAAGGAATCGCCCTTCTCGGTGCAGCCGGTCCGGAGGGAGCGAGCGCGGAGGACGAGCGGCAGGGCCGCTGCCACCCCCGGCCCGCG
>NW_010563214.1:392-616 GCF_000687285.1 Phaethon lepturus | reverse complement strand
GCCGCGTCGCCCCCGCGGATGGATGCTTTTGCTCTCCCGCTTTCCCAGACCACGTTGGAACGAAGATCAGAAACGATCCAAGCGCAGCGACGAGGGGAAGCAAAGCAGATGCCAGCGGTGGTGGCCAGGGACAAGGAACAAGCCAGGGACAGTGATGGGGGGGCGCCCGTGTTTGCTCGCAGGCTTGGGGGGGTGATGGCCCCCGTCCCCTGGGAGCATCGCTC
>NW_010563214.1:0-251 GCF_000687285.1 Phaethon lepturus | reverse complement strand
GTCTCGCGGGCACGCCGGTCCACGAGTCTGCCAAGGATGCTCGCGGATCATCTTTGGGAGCAGACAGGAGCTAAACCACCTGCACTGGGGACCCCGTTTGCCTCCTTTACACAACGATTTCGGGCCAGGGTGGTGAATGAGCAGGATCAGGCCAGGGCTGACGGGGCTCCCACCTCTTTGCCAGCTCTCAGCACCCCTGGTGCCACAGGAACCGGCCCATGCTTTGCAGAGTCCCTTTGGGACTACCAGGA
>NW_010563213.1:8107-9695 GCF_000687285.1 Phaethon lepturus | reverse complement strand
CCAGACAGGCAGAGGGTGAAATATGAGTTTCATCCCTCCAGACATTTTAATGACTTCACTTGGGAACCAAAGGAAAGAAGAGAGACAGAAAGATCAAGGACCCGTTGCCTAGTAACGAAAGCAGAGAGGCGCAGGGATGGGGAGAAGGGAATTTTTTTTTTTTTAAATTTTTTTTTTTTTTTTATAAGACTGTTTCTCCACTTTCTGGAGACACGGATCCCCCCTCCAGCATCTCCAGTGCCGCATCCCGCACGGACATCCCCCTCTGGGGCTAGCAGAGACACCGAGCTCTGGCTCTTCCCCCGGGGCTGTGGGAAGGTCCCCCTAAATCCGACAGGCTCTGTGTCTTCCCAGCACAACACTGGTAAGGGACAGAGGTGGCAAAAAGCGGTGGATCTCAGCGCTGGATGGAAAGATGCTTTCTCTGGGTGGCAAGCAAGAACATGGCCTCCATCACCACCCAGTTTTTGATGCTCTGTGAGACCACCAGCAAAAACGGGAGGCAGGAGCTACTTACCAAGCTAGGATCGAGATATTTAAAAGCAAGCCGGTCACAGAAGCCCCTGCCAGACCCTTTCCATTCCAAACCTGCTCCTTCTCCTGTCTGAGCTCTCCTCCCAGCCAGAGTAATCCGCCTGGGAACGGAGCCGGGGGTTTAAGCTGACCTTTCCTTCACAGCACGGCGCGCGCGGAGACGAGCTGCGGGCTCACATTCGCACCCCCGAAAATGTCAAACCCTGGCAGCCGGACTGGGAGCTGGGAGAGCCGCTGGGAGCCCTCGCAGCACGAGGGATGGCAAAACCAGGCTGCAATTAATTAAGACCGGGTTGCACGCTATTAACCATTTACTGCCCTGCAGAAGGGAGTCGTTTCCATCCCTGCCTTCACGCTGAGCACGCTGCGGGCAGGAGGATGCTCTGCGGACCTCAGTGATGCAGGCGAGGTCACGGGTACTCCTCAAACCTCCCGCCGCTTGCCCTTGGCCAGGCGATGCCGTTCACCACCCTCACTGCTGCAGCTGGAGGGTGGAGGTCCCGTTGTCCCTGTGGAGCTCTGGCCCTTCTTCCCCTTGGCCCCCTCATCGCATCTCCGGCCCCGCTTCACCCAGCCGACCTCTAACCCACCACGGAAGAGGAACGAAAGCCCCAAACAACCCCCAGCTCCGAGTTTCCATGGGAACAAAAGTGCTGCTGGTCCTCCCAAGCCCTGCGGATGCTGATTTCGGAGCCGAGCATCCCGGCAATGCCGAGGATGGGATTAAACCATCTCCACTCTTTAGATCAGCCTACAACGCTTCCCAAATGCCGCCTGCTCCCTGCTGCGGGCAGGGCACACAGCAGCGCTCGGCAGATGTGCCGTCACGCAGGTCCGCGTCTCAGCCTGACGCAGAGCGGCACAGGGCGCTCGGAGGGAGGCGAGAGGAATTTAGCAAAGAAAAGCCGGGCTCCCACGCGGGATGTCAGGGCGGCACTCTGCTCCCTGCTCGGCTCGTTTCCTGCGTGTTTGTGGTGTGCCGCAGCGCAAAGCACAGCTCTGTGTGTGTGTGTGTGTATATATATATATATATGTATCTCTATATCTCAGGACT
>NW_010563213.1:4937-7913 GCF_000687285.1 Phaethon lepturus | reverse complement strand
CCAGGGCGGTGCCGGGATCGCTGGCCGTGGGCACCTTCTTGCAAGGCTCGCGGTCGGCGATTTGGGTGGTGCTGTAGGCCCGTCTCCTGGAGGAAGCCTTCACGTCCGTTCCTGCATGGCGGGAGAGAGGATCAGCTCCGGGGACAAGGATCAGCGGGACCTGCCAGCACCCCCCACCCTTGGCTCAGGGTGGGCAGCGGGGAGCCCAGCCCTGCGGTCCTTCCAAGGCCGAGGGTCCGCGCTCAGCCCTGCCCGGTTTTAAGCGAAGCAACAAAACCACAAAAGGAAATAAAAGCCTACACTCAAAACTCCTGGGGATGTCAGGAGAGCAGGTTGGGGAGGTTTTGTCTGAGCAGTTTTCAGCCAGAAAAAAGCCTGACTGCGTTTCCCCAAACCTCCCTGGAGAAGGCAAAGGCTTTGCTAATGAAATTTCATTAGCACAGACATTCTCCTGTCAGAGCAAGAGCAAAATTTCCCTTGGAAAGGCATAATTTCCCATTGTTTTTGACAAGGTTGAGGGGATGCGCAGCACAGCTCCTCTCTGAATATAAGGGAAGAACACCCCACGAGTAACAGAGGTTTCCTCGTCACGTGCGAATGCAACCAGCTCCGGGGTGCAACCAGCCGCCTTATGCTGCGTGTTGCTGCCACAAACACCCAGCCGAGCTGCGATGGCGAAGGGTGACACCCGAGGGACACGGCTTGGCATCCATTTCCCCCTCTTCCCGACCTGGAACTGCAACTTCAGGGCTTGCAGGGAAGCGACTGCTTTGCAGGTGCAGGGACAATCTAGCCGGGCTACCCATTTGCTCGCTCCTCTCCTTCTCCGCACGCCGGAGCTTGCGAAGCTTGTAAATAATTATGTGGCCAAAGCTAGAGCTGCTTTGAAAATCTCCAGGGAAGCCAGTTCTCCAGGGCCTCCCTCGATTTCCTGACAGGTTTGGATAAAACACCCAAAGCAGGCACTCGCTCAAGCCTCGGGAGACCTGTCATCCCTCCTGCAAACCCCTGCGGGCTCTCTGCAGAGACACAGCCAAAGAGACTTATTTGTCAGACAAGCAAATGGGCAGAGGAGCGACAGAAGCTTGGTGAGCAAGACAGGGGCATCACGCCCACGCTTGCGGAGAGGAAAACCTGACCGGTGTCCGTGTCCGACTCTCCCCCGGGATCTCTGCCCACCACCAGGCGACCGGGGGCACGCTCGGCGGGGCCGCAGCCCTCCGGGTCTCTGGAGTGGTTCCAGCTCTCCACGCCTGCTCCCTCCTCCTGGGAGTGAAAGAAAACAGAGCTGCCCGACTCCTGGGAACGCATCATGCTGTAACGCCGCCTCTTGTCCTGGGGGGAAAGCAGAGAGAGGGAATGGGTCCCACCACCGCATCCGCCAGGCGACCGGGGGCACGCTCGGCGGGGCCGCAGCCCTCCGGGTCTCTGGAGTGGTTCCAGCTCTCCACGCCTGCTCCCTCCTCCTGGGAGTGAAAGAAAACAGAGCTGCCCGACTCCTGGGAACGCATCATGCTGTAACGCCGCCTCTTGTCCTGGGGGGAAAGCAGAGAGAGGGAATGGGTCCCACCACCGCATCCGTCAGCCCGCTCCCTTTTTTGAGAGGAGCCGCTGCTGGTGTGCCAGCACCCATATCCACTAAGTTCCTCTTTCTCCCCAACGTCTCACCCCACATATCCCTTGAGGACAAAGTGAGAAAGCAAGAGACACCTCCTGCACGCACAAAGAGCCGAGACGGCCGCTTGTGTAGGTGCACACCCGCAGCCCCCGCGCCCGGGCCAGCCGGCGCAGCGCGGACTCACAGATCTGGGGTTGGAGATGTACGGGGAGGTGTCGCAGACGATGCCGTAGCCGACCAGGCGGTCACCAGGGAAGAGGCAACTGGTGCTGACGGGGGAAACCAAGACCTCGGTGGTCTCAGGAAAGACCCACTCCACGGACACGTCGCTCAGGACCGGCGCCATCGCCTTCTTCAGCGACTTGATCATCTGGGGCAGAAAGCGGAGGGGAGCGGTTATACAGCGGCTGGGCGTTGCGTGCGCCACGGTGCGCGCGCCGTGCGTTGGAGGGAAGGGGAAAATTTCCCCAAACAGCTGATTCCTACCTTCTCCTGACCTTAGATGGGAGCCTGCTCCCTCTTTGACCACTCTGACACCCACCCCAGCACCCCCAGCCCCTTGGCACGGCTGTACCACGGGCAGCAGAGCAGATAATATCTGTGAATATCTTGTGGACAAACCTACCAGGGAGCCATCCGCAAGAGCTTCCCTGCACACCAGGGGAAGAGAACACCGGATTTAGAGGCAGAACAGCTCAAATATTCTCTATTGTTCGCTGCTTTTTCACAGGCTCGGGAAGACACACCAGGCTGTGTTTTATAAGGCCATTAATTGATGCCTCAGACTGCTGAAGGCACCGAGCTGCACAGCCTGCAAAGCTCTTTATTAATAGCTCTATGTGAAAAAAAAAACCCCAACACCTCCGTTCACCGTTTTTGCTTTTAATTTACATCAGAAATGCTGATGCTGTTCTGACTTAGAGAGGTTTTTGTGTGCTCCAGGTTCTTGCAGAGGGGTGGACCGCTGAACTCCTTTTGAGATAAGAAGGTAGGAGCCAGCTTTTGGAGAGGTATTTAGGAGCTAAAGAGCCCATTCTCTCCGGGTTTAGTCATCCAGCGGATGACGGGCGAGGCACCGTGCTTTCACCGGGGGACAGAGCCGTTCTTACGCCGTATTCGAGGCACGTCGGTTTACTCGGTCTTCGTGGGGAGAGTGGAAATGAAGAGGCTCCCCTCTTTGCTTCCCCTCTTTGCTTTCCAGCTGGCTTAATAGGCAAAGCTGTCGCAGCGTCTTCCTCTCCCTCGAACCTCGGGTACTTCTCGCCTGAGCAACGCCAGGGCTGAGCCTGACTTCAAAACTAATTGGCTGCTTTGATGCCGGTTCCTCTGCCCTCGCCGGTGTCTGAGGCAGCAGCTGC
>NW_010563213.1:3347-3574 GCF_000687285.1 Phaethon lepturus | reverse complement strand
CCTCTGCAAAGACAAACAAGCTGCTGTGCTGCCAGCTCAGCTCTTTTCCCTGCTGAGTGTCTGGGGTCGATAGCACTGAAGTCCCCGTCATTATCTCTGCTCACAATTAAAACAAACGTTTTCTCGAGGAACGAGGAACCAGGCGAGGCTGCTCCCCTGGCTCCCAGCTCCATGAGCCAGGGATTGGTTTTGGCTGAAGGCTGCAAGCCCAGAGCCCACCTGGTGCC
>NW_010563213.1:2728-2943 GCF_000687285.1 Phaethon lepturus | reverse complement strand
TGGAGCCCGGCGGGGATGGATGCGGTGGGAAGCCGGGAGGGACGGCTGGGATACGGTGGATAGCTGAGGAAGAAACTACCTTCAGCAGCAAACTGCATCTGCACGAGGGGCTTTTCTCTGAGAGGTTTTTAATCCCCAGCTGGCTGCAACCCTTAGGTCAGCCTCACACCTTCTTAAGTAAGGCTCTGGTCGTCTTCTGAGACAGGGGCCACGCG
>NW_010563213.1:0-2546 GCF_000687285.1 Phaethon lepturus | reverse complement strand
GGCTGCGTTTAGCCCACCACCACAGCTCTGCAAGAGCGAGGGACGGGTTGCCCTCCACAGCTGGGAAGCAGTTAGACCTCCAGTAGGAAAAAAAGGCCAAAGTAGCTTCCCTGGAAACGCCTGAAGTCTGAGGGATGGAAGAGGAATCAGGTTTTCTTACATTTTTCTTACGTTTCATGGCCCTTAAAGAGGCAGAGGATAAACCAGAGCAGCTTGCGATCAGGGCTGGGCAACCAGGCTGGGAGCTCGACACACAAATTAGCTGCTTTTTACATTGCTCCCTTTCAGCATATTCAGTTCTGCGCAGCCCCATCCTGGAAGCAGCTGGGGCCAGAGCCAGATGTGCTTTAAAAAAATAAAATTAAAAAAAAAAAACCAGCAAGGAAGATTGTTCGTGTGTCAATCTCTCCTAGCAGGAAGCATCAGATGGGAGCCTGTGAAGTTGTCAGCCCAATTATCCTGCTTTTGATTGTTTAAAAAGCATCTGAACTTCTGGGATCTGTTCCAAACCCTTTGAGGTTCTCCCATGGCTCATACCAGCAAATGTCTCCTGCCTCTCTCTCTGAAGCGGGGATGTCTGTGGGACGGGGCCACGTTCAAGGCGAAGCACGTCCCCCGCCACGCCAGGCTTGTCGTCCCCGCGGCGGCGTGCCCTGCTGCCCTCCGTACCTGGTGGAGCAGGAGTTGTTTCGCAACAGCTCCAGGACCTTCCCCGTGTTGCCGATGTTTTAAGAGCAGTCGGGGATGGCCCCTGTGGATGGGCTGCCGAATGACCCACTTCAAAGGCGATAAGATGTTGGTGCCACCCATATCGGCACGGATCCTCCTGATGCTCTGGCAGGCGATGGCCAGGCTCTCAAGAGCAGTCGGGGATGGCCCCTGTGGATGGGCTGCCGAATGACCCACTTCAAAGGCGATAAGATGTTGGTGCCACCCATATCGGCACGGATCCTCCTGATGCTCTGGCAGGCGATGGCCAGGCTCTCCTGCCCGAAGGAGCGGCAGAGCGGTCGGCCTCCGCGCCAGCGCCCTCCGAGCACCGGGGGAACGCGGATCCCCCTTCACCCACCTCGCAGTAACTCTGACTGGCCGCAAAGAGGGTCTTGAAGGTGGATCCAAACCCGATGACGTTGAAGAGACACGCTGGCATCAGGCTCTTGAGAATGACCAACAGCGCATCCTGGGGGGTGGAAAGCAAGGAGACATCAGGCACGCCGGGTTTCTCCCTGGCTGCCCCAGCTTCACCAGTAAAAGCTCTGCCCGGGTCCTGCCTTGCCATCACACCCTACTCCCACCCGCATTTGTCTGCGTGCCTTTGATAATGAAACAACACCTTCTTTCAGGTGCACTGCGTGTGAAACCACTTACGTGAACTCCCTTAATGATATTTGGGTCCCAAAGCAGTGAGGAAAACGGGGAGCCTTGGGCGGGAGGGGGAAAGAGCTGAACTAATTTTACCGTTTGTTTTTAACTGATTGAATTTGTGCTTGCAATACGGTACTGCGGCACGGAGCTAGTGGGTGAGAAGCAGAGTGTGAAATTGAGAAGTGCGACACGCAAAGCATTTCAATGTCCAAACTTGCAGAAAATAAACAAACAGCTTAAAGTTACACAAAAGGAAAAGCCTCCCCCATCCCCAATTTTCTTGTATTCATAGCTGGCATCAATTAAAATAACTGGGAGAGGCAGTTTTAGGCTATTTTCTTTCCCAGAGGTGGTTATCTAACTTGCCTATTTCTGGTCTTTACATAAGAGAGGAGCAATCTGAAGTGCCTCGGGCGTACGTGATGGCCGTGGACAACTCCAGGATGGAGCTTGTGTTAGCAGCAACCGGCAAGAGCTACCCTGAGCTTGCAGGGGCAGCGGGAGCGATTAGCCGTGCGGGAGAGGGAAGCCGGTTTAAAGCGAAGCGCTGGCGGCGTTCAGGAGCCGCTCGGGGCCGGCGGTTCACGCGCCGATGACGGCAGACTCCTGCCTAGGGCAGCAGAGACCCTAGAGCCAGCCCCAAGAGAAGAGCTGTCGAGGTCAATCGAGCGACCGCAGAGGGTGGGTGCCGGAGCTGCGCGCAGAGAAACCCCCCGCCTGGGCAGAGCCGCGGGGAGAGGGGCGGCAGGTCATCCCGGTTCCCCGCCCCGTAAGACTCGGCGGCGCAGCAGAGCCGGCGCGAATCGGCGAAATGACGTAGGAGAACAGGGCTGCCCTTCCACGGGCTCCCGAGGACTTTAAGCCGAGCTGTTTTCTCAAACCTACGAGAACATATTTCTACTGCTGCTTCCCAGATGGCTCCTGGGATGCCGGCTCTTCTCAGCGCTGACATCCCAGCTCAGAACTAAATACCAGGGGGGAAAAAAAAAAAAATTCTAAATATTTCTGTTAAAGCACTTCCCAAAGTGGGCAACTGACGCCTGCTTTCTGCTTCAGCAAGAGGAAAGATTTATTGCTTCTTGTGGTAAATATTGATCTTGATCCTGTTGCACAGGATCCATACGGCAGCTCAACAAGGAGGGATGTTTGCCTTCCAACTGGAAGACAATTCCCAGTTACTA